>NW_010127852.1:32554-105520 GCF_000699245.1 Pterocles gutturalis | reverse complement strand
CCAAACCATTCTGTGATTCTATGATCCTGCAGATACTAAAGGCTGGCAGGGAAACTTTGATTTATCTTTCAGAAACTTACCAATGAAGGTCAGTAAGGCCACAGGAAACACTTCTCGCTAAGGGAGAGGCAGACAGAGATGAGGGAGCATTATGGTGAAGTACCACATACCCATCTGTGTGCTCTTCTTACTCTTCATTACACAACCCACCTGCAGCCACTACAGAGATAGGTGGACCTCTGCTTGAAGCCAGTATGACCACTACCATGTCCATATAAACCTAACCAGGCACACATTGCAGGCTCCCAAGTACAGCTTCTAGCAGGTCTCAAGTACAGTGAAGCCTGCCACGGTAACTGAGTTGCAAATGGTGGTGGGATGAGGGAGGGAGACCAATTAACCTGTGATCACGTGAAGCTGCATCCAAAGAGTGAAAACAGAGAAATCTGCATGGTTTTGTGTACTCTAGAGGACTGCAGAGTGGGGAGCAAGGCGCTCTTCTCTCCATGGCAAGAGACTGGAAAGGAGGTTATCACATGAAGTTCCACACCTCTCACTGGGATACACCCAAATACCCCGGGTACTAGGAGCTGTGACACTTGGAAGGAGTGATCAGAGAGATCACAGGTCGAGGTTTTCTCCTGTGCCTCCACATAATGATCTGCTTTACCAAAAAAAAAAAAAAATCATTAACAGCACTAATAGAGAACCAAGGACCTCCTGAGGAAGTATGATGATAAGATGAATACAGATCCTGCTCACTGCCTTCTGCAGGTAACTGAGAGACGTTAAAGAAAAAGAGAACTAAATTCCCTTTGGCTGAGAGGTCTGCACAGATGACCTGAATTCAATCTCAACAGCAATTAGCTTCACGTCACAGAAGGACTGAGGTGGGAAGGCACTTCGGGAGGTCATCTTGTCCAATCCACCCACACACACACTCAACCAGGGTCACCTAGAGTAGGTTGCTCAGGACCATGTCTGGACAGCTTCTGAAAATCTCTAAGGAGAGAGACTCCACAACCTCCCTGAGCAATCTGAGCCAGTGCTCCATCACCCTTGCAAGTCAAAAAAGTGTTTCCTGATGTTCAAAGGGAACCTCCTGTGTTTCAGACTGTGCTGTTTCCTCTGGTCCTGTCACTGGGCATCACTGAAAAGAGCCTGGCTCCACGTTGTTTGCACCATCCCTTCAGGTATTTATACACATTGATGCGACCCCCCTGAGCCTTCTCCTCTCCAGTCTAACAGATGTCTCAACAATCTTCCTTCCAAGAAAAGCAAGGCTGGGTGTAGGCCAACAGACATTTCTGGTACCTACGCACGTATACCTACTTGGAAGTGAAGTGGGACCAATTCATTTAATATTTCATCCAACAAACACGATCCTGACCCAGATCGGTGACTTTGCTGGCTTATCTGCAGGACCTTCTGCAATCCAGACTGACAATGACTATTTAACACAGGAGATATTGGGTGTTATGTTTAAACGTGCTTAAAGGGAACAAATTATTTTGTTGGATGGCTTTTGTGCAAACATTAATATTGCCATTTCAACACTAGTTCTGCTTGCTAAAATTAGCAGAATACAATTACAGGTCTTTCACGCAACGTTATCCTAAAATATCTGTTAGTACATGGCGAGGAAGAGATATCACACGATGAGTATGTACCAAAGCAGACCTTGACCCCAGTAGGCCTGGGACAAAAATGCTCATCCCGTCACCTATGGCAAGACAAGACTTTTCCTTGTGAAAGTATGTCAGCTAAAAGCTGAATCTGAGACTTTGTCGGTGGGAAACAAAAATCTAAGCGCATAGTCTTTATGATTGCAAAGATAATTTTCCAAATATGAAATACTACAGCACTGGCTTCATAAATCTATTGCTGATACCACTGTCTGCCTCTACTCACAATTGTGCAGGCCTCCAAACTGCAGATCTCAATCCCTTGAGGGCTGCCTCATAGCATTTCAGTGTCTTCTGTACGATTTTAAAAATACCATACAACTCTTCTGAAATTGTTGCTGGTTCTTTAAGTAAATTCAAGCAGGAGTCTGGAAAGAGTCTATATTTACCATTTGATTACAGTTTAACCCTGGTAAATTTAAACCAATTAAGTTAGCAAGACATTTACAAATAAGTGCTCATTTCAGTTATGAGCAGGGTTGGAGGTTTTTTTTCAGTTTACCCTACAGCACCCTGAAGCAAATTTGAACTAAAACAAACGTGGCCATTTCCAAACTAAACATTGACTACCTGAGTCCTAAAGGTAAAGCTTATTAGAGTTCAACAAGTGCCATCGTCTTATGGAAGCATGGCTTTCCTTCAGCCCTTAGACTACACATTACATGAATTTTTTCTTCTTTGTCTTTGATTCCATACAATCATAAGTACTTGAATTTCCAAAAGCACCTGTTAATAGATGTGGTTTTGTGCCCCCCACTGGGAAAATGCTGTCTCTCAGGCAAAGGAAGATGGTCTAGTGGAAGGTTGTCCCTGCCTATGGCAGGGGGGTTGGACCTAGATGATCTCTAAGGTCCCTTCCAACCCAAACCATTCTGTGATTGTACGACTCTGTGTCCAGAGTAGTCTAACAATGAATTTCTGTGGCAACCTACAGACAAGCTGAGCTCACTTTCCAAGCTGATCAGAAATTTTTACGCAATGAATTTAGGGACCTGGTTTAGTCGGTTAGGTGGTGTTGGGTTGACAGTTGGACTTGATGATCCTTGAGATCTTTTTCCAACCTTAATTATTCTATGATTCTATGAATTGTGCAGACCTGGACTCAAGTCATTTACACCTCAGATTTTGTCACCACTGATGGAGCTCCGTTTGTTGTCTGAGACTGTTATGAGTATGACCTATGGCACATATGACTCGAAAAGTTGGTCCCACCATGCTTTAAACTATTTGCTATGTAGAAGGCATTAGTGTTTTTCAGGAATCCCTGGAGTTCCCACAGGAATACCTGGTGGAATAGTAACCCAAATTCTGTGTGGCCAGACCAAGTCCTGCCTCAGGTGTGAAGAATTATCTTACACTGGCACAGATAATTCTACTCAGGTCTGGTACATCATCTTAGCCACAAGCGCAGAAACACAGGGCAGACAAGCATTTCAACACTTCTGGCTAGGGGATCTTGCCCTCAACACACATACTGATGCTTGTACATGGTCTCCTGGCTGTCCATACTCTTGTCCATCTGTTGGGATGGCATCACGCCAGCTAACAAGGTAGCACGCCAGCTTCCCTAGCACAAACGTGCCAAATAAAGATAGGTTATTTGGAATGCACTGCTTTCAGAAAGCTGCGAGAGCCAGGTAGAAATTGTCTCTGCTAAAGAAAAAAAAATAAAAGCAAGAAACTTCTGCACATCTCCAGCTCTCCTACATTTATTTTAGGTTTGATCTCCTCTTTTTCAATATTTTTAATATTTTCAATATTCAAGCACCTTCCCAAACACAGAAATCTGAACAAAGTCATTGAATGTCAGAGATTGCCAGGCAAAGCAGGTGGTATTTTAACAGACTCACTGGTAAGACCTTTACATGCCTGCAGGAGGTCCGATCTCTCTATATATACATCCCACTAATATCCTTAGGAGAGAGCTTTCCCATCTAAATCTGCACATTTCTTTACTGTTTTCCTTCTAATTGGCTCTATACCTTCATATTTTAAGAGCAGCTCTTATCATAGAGCAAAACTAGTTTTTCAAAATGCCTGTTAGCCTCTTAAACAGAACCACAGTTCTTGCTGCTGGAGCAAGTATATAGGAAACCCTTCACATCCAGTAGTATCCAGTTAACTTCAATTGACTGTGAGCTTGAAGCTTACTTAACCAGTTCAGGAATCTGTGATATTGTTGTATTCATAAAGGCAGGAACTTCCCTATTAGCACTAATTTAGAAGTCTAGAGAAACGCAGACTCCCCTTTTTTCCGAAGTTGCCCCGTGCTCACAGACTACACAGCCTCAGTCCCCAAGAACAAGTCTGAAGAGCCACGATACACGGGGTTTAAGAAGTCAGCCAGCTTGCCAGTTCTAGACATCACTGAGCACTCTGGAAATACTGGATATTCTCTCCTGTAAAGCTTTAAGCCTAAACTGTGCACTTGCCATATAAAAAGAGTCAGCCAAAACTAGAGTTTGTGGGGGGAAAATATTAAAAAAAAAAAAGTATGTAATAAACATAGTTGCGAGGAAGCAGAAAAATAGACAAGTCAGTATATGCCTAAACAGAGCAAACAAACAACATGGACTGACTCCCCCAGGTTCATATTGTAGCCATCACAAAGCTGTCCCAGTCACCACGGATAAATACAGGAAAGTTGGTTTTCCTTTAAGAAGCAAAACTCAGACACAGCTACCTGTGTACCTCCAAAAGCCTTTCCTCAGGAGTTATTTCTCCAAGCAGTGTGTGCTTGGTTCACTAGTAAGTACATCATTAGCATGGGCACCTTCAGGTTCTGGCACCAGCGCCGGCTCCACATTCCCCAGCAGCCTGGCGAATGGCACTGCGGAGGGACAGGGACTAAGAAAGGTGTGTGTTTCTCACGACAGTTGACTGATAAACCAATGGTCCTGCCTGCCTATATTTTTAGCAAGTTCCCAGAAACATTACATGAACAGGATACAGTCATCCATCATTTTCTAAAGTCGTCACAGCAGCAGGACCTTTTCTTCTCGGTTCAGCTCCGTACACTTACTTAACTGCTCTGTCGTTCAGAAACCACTGCTTGTGATACCGGCACGTTGTCTCTTCCTGAGCTCAGTCCAGCAATGTTATGTTTCATGACTCCAAAGCCAAAGAAAAAGCAATTGTTCTACCCTTTCCTTTCTCGCACAGAGATTCTGCCCTATGAACAGAAATAAAAGATCATAGCTCAATTTACGTGATCCGACTTTTAGCTTTTAGTACAGTTTGTCACTAACATCCCCAAACAGGGATTGTACTCCAAAGCAACAGTTTTGACAGCAATAGAGTATGTGCTGGTGGGGGGAAATATGGGGTGTGGAGACAAGCAGATGTGGGAAAGGTTTGTGATGGTAAACACAGCCAGCATGACGGTAACCATCTGCTGGGAGGTGATTCTAAGACATAAAATATTGAGCAAGCATGAATGAAGAACAGCAAACCCCAACCATGCACCAGACACCATCAAATCTGACCCCCTTGAAATTTTTGTTTGAATTAATGTTACCTTTCAATAACCTTTCACTGCTCTCTGCAAAGATAACAGGTGTCATTAAAACAGCTGTCACCATGCCAGTCTTCCCTAAGACACCTATTTATTTGGATCTTTCAAGAGAAAGATAAATGAAATCAGTCATTCTGTATTAGAGGGTTCCCAGGGACAGTTAGTTGATTGGCATCTCACACTAGCGGGCAAGTCACTGCAAGACACTTGTAGAAGAGAGCATTTTCCCCAAAGTCTTGATGCTTTAACATCTGACAGGAATATGTATAGATTGATTTTTTTTTTTTTTTATGAACGATACTCCGTGAAATATCAGAGAGAAAAATGTCAGACATACATTGCATAGCAATCGAGGGCTAATGAAGATCCAGGTATTAAATCAATTAAGAAGTATCAAAAGCTACCTAATCATCAAGGAACAAAATTGGCACCACAATATGTAGTGAGTATGGGAAAGCCTAATTTACTAAACATACCCTGCAGTCACATAATTGCATGTAATTTTACCAGCATAATTAACTAATTTAATTACCACTTCTCAAGTGCATCAATTATTGACATTACAGAGTTTTCAGACAGCAGAATTACTGTGTGGTACATTCAGAGAATGCAAAATGCTTTGTACGCCTATTTTCCAGTCACAGTCAACAACTGAGAGGGAACAGAAGCAGCAAAAGGGGGGAAAAAAAACTGCAAGTGCACCACGCAGGGCACAGCTTAGTGGTCAGGTTTACAAGACGAACCAGACAAAACCATGTTTGTGTAGGACTGAAAAGTCAATGGCAAACAACTGGAGAGACCAAGGAGACAAAAGCTAAGCATGGTGCTAAAACAGACAACTTTTATTTCTGAACAACGATGTCTATTTTAAATGAAATCCATCCAGGAGGTGACAAGTTCTTTGAGATCTACCAGCCACCCTTACCTCTTAACTAAGAGTTTGATTTTACAGCAAGACCTGCAAGGATATACAGATACCTGCACCAAGATCCACTGGCCTCCCTTAAAACATCATAAAGGTGTCAGGTCTGTCTGCACAAGTCTCAAAGCAGAATCAGAGCCCAAGTAGACTCAGGCTAGTATGTGATAAGAAACAGGGATGTGCCTGAACAAATGCTGAATGCACTGGTTCCCTCCAAGACAGGGAAAAAAATACAAAGATGAGGTATGGAGGCATTCTTATTAATTAAAATGTAGGTTTTCCACATGGGATCATTACTCAGACTTGAAGAACTATTGATCCTCTGCTTAATGTTTAGACGCTGTATGTAAATCTTTGCATAAAACCATTTTGTTTCAGCAATGAGCTTTTCAAAGTCAAGAGAGATGTCAGCATCTGCTCCCTATGGAGTCTTAAGAGTCAGTGTCAGTAAAAAACGGGCAGCGTCAGTAAAAATTATGCCCTGTGTCAGTAAATTTGTTAACAGGGTGGTTGGAAACCCTGGGAGCTGTGGTGTCATTTTCTTTTCCCATTGCCCTCTTGTACTTGACCTTTGCACAGCTGTTTCACAGTATCTGGAGATGGCTGAACTGTGAAATGGTGATTACAGGAAAGGGGGCATTTTAATGAGACAATACAACCTAGAGCAAGAAGGGGGCATTCTTTCATAGGCCAACTGAGATCTTTAAAGTCTTTTTAGTCTTTCAGATTCAATTAAGAACAATCACCACAACCTCCCCCTTTAAATCTAATGCAGACGCTGTTACCCTTTTTAAGGTCACCAAAGCTTATTGGATTCATCGTGGCAATTATGCCAAGCAAGCAGAGGCACTTTGTCAAAATAAAATAAACAAAAGTCCAAATAAATCATCAATACCCAGAAGGAACTTGAAGTTATATAGAATTAAGTGAGTGCAGACTGGGTCCAATCGGTCACAATCCCGTCAAGTCTCTGGGCACAGCAGCACCTGTGGTACAGGCTCCTTCCTCAGAGACAAACAAATGATACCCTTGAAGACATTCTACCAGAGCAAAGCTGCTGCTGCCCTGCCCTTTTACAGGCTAGACTTCATCTTTCAATGAGCAGCAATGCAGGGATGGGACTAGGAACCTGTTGTTGCCTGTCCTTGGGAGGTTCCAGCTCAGGCAGAACTTAAGCATGTGCTTAAATTTTAGCAAGAGTTTAAGTTGAGCAACTGGCTTGAAGTATGCAGACAAGTCCATCTTTGACTAGAGATGAGTCAGACTGGGCTGGTGCATGGGGCAGTAATGAAGCTTCCTCCAAAAGCACAAGAGACTCCTTGAACTCCTTCAAAGGTTCTGTGCAACAGCGAGACACAACCTAGTCCCATCTGGAGTCCTGACCTGAAACCAGGATGTGAAAAATCAAGCCAGTGAGAAAAGCACATGTTGCAATCACAGGTAATGGAAGGAAGAGGATGGAGGAGGAAGGGGACCAGAGCATTTTCATGCTAACAGACAAAAGGATTTTTTTGTAAGCAGACCTGAAGAGCATTGTGTTACTCATTCTGCTCTGTGTACACCTGCCACGTGGCTGCTGTCAGAAAAAAACAATTCCAGGAACGACACTGATGTGTGAGGGGCCTGCACTTGTGAGACACCAGCCCTAAAATTATTCATTGCAGTTGAAAGCGGGTGGTAGAACTTAACCACTCACCTGAGTAAGTGCATATAAATGAGTGTAAACAGACAGCAAAAAGAGTGGATGAGTCAGCAGCAGCAGGAAAGAAAAAAGATAAAATACAAAAATCCTCCTCATATACTGCCAACCCCTATCAGGGATTCCAACACCACTCCAGCCTTCAAATGTCCTCTCCAGGAACTGCAAAACCTGTGAGAGGGTTGTGATTTTTTCAAACACCAACAAGTTACCAATCTGTGGTGTAGCATGCTGCCGGCTGTATGTACTGAGCAACCTGGAATACAAATTATTAATAGTTTGTGCAATGCACAACTTAGCAATTTGTATTGCAAATTGACAAGTTGTTCATTGTACAAACTACTACAAGTCATCCTCCCATACACATACCGTACACCCTGCAAGCCACGTGGCCTGTCATAGCATGTGCAGAGTCACTGATCTAAGAGTGTCATGATGGAAAAGTTTGAGGTTGATCACAAATGAGGCTGCATAACATCCTCCCCTCACAGCTTACAGACAGCGCTGCCTTCTTTCCTATTTCACAGAGACTAAGGAGTGAAAGTGGAATTGGACATTCACACTCATCAGAACTGCAGCATCTCTCTACTTGAACTAGAGAACAAGACAGATGAATTGGAAAGAATAAGATGATTCCTAAGTCATATTTTCTTTGTCCTTTCCAAGACCTTCCCTGCAAAGCTTTTCCTCAGCCTCTCTTCTCACACAAATTATTTTGGACGAACCCTTTTCTCTCGTATTCCATTACCCTTTGGCAAAGCCTGGGAGTTTGGTGACCTCTCTTGGGGGGCCTTACTGCCAGTGGTATGGGAAATCATGCTTTGCCCTTCACTAACTCACCCAGATACCACTGAAGTTAAATCCTCGTCAGCCTTCATTCCAAATTTGGTATTTTAGACAAAAACAAATTTTTATCCTCTGTTGTGTTCCCGTGCTTTCTAGATGCTTCAGTATCCCTTCAACATGGAACGTAGCACTGCAGATACAGATGGGAACAAAGTGAGACGGGCAACACAACGCTGTGCAAGGCGCATGATCAAGAATAGCTAACCATCTGGCTCTCCTCATTGGCATTCTCAGCACCATGGTTTCCCCTTGATGTTGTATGAGGAGGGAAAACAGGTTGAATCTCCTCTCCCATCACACATTTGTGATCCAGACTGCAAAAACTGGCCCAAACAGTAGCACATCTGGTTAATATCTCAGTACTCCGCTAATTGTTTAACACAGAAAATCTGTTCTGAGCTGGTCTGGATCTCTCACATAGCTGGACTCTCATGTGATTGTTATCCATTCACTATACCAGTTCAAACCAGTTACCTTTCACACTTGGTGCTCTTCAAAAGGTCAGTTTCGAAAAGCTGAATACAACTAGAGACAAATTCAGCCAGCAGAAAAAGAAAAAAATACATGATGGAAAGATGACAATGACTGCCAAGAGCTTAAGAATATCTTATTAGGTACCCCAAAAGCAACTGTGTAACAATTTAGAAAAAGAATCATACTGATTACAAAAAATGCAGCCAGGCTTACAATAGAAGTGAAAGCATCTGTAATTTTTCAAATGCATATAACAAATGGAAGAAAAAGAAAGGTGAAAATGAGAAGTATAAACCAGAAACTAGACATTGTAGCAAATGGAGAAGGGAAGCAGGGAAAAAAAAGAAAAAAAGAAAAAAAAAACAACCCACCAAACCAGTAGCCAATAGAGCCAAAGAACCGAGACAAATATTTTAAAGTTCATTTGGAACAGAAAGACCTTTCACAACTGCAGTAATTTATTAACAGATAAAGAAAAGTTGTATGTGAGCAATAACACAAAAAGACAGAGATCTATGAAAAAGCCAGACAGTCTAATACAGTTGAACAAACCAAAACCAAAAACACAAAATATGCCCTGCCCTCCAGAGAAAGACCATGAACCTTCCACTGCCTACTTAAAATAGAAGAATAAAGCACGGTTTGACTACAGGTTGTAATATTTGTAAATGGGGAGCTAGAATTGAGTAGCTAAGTACTCTATTCAGTAAAGGCACAATAAGACTGTAAGGCAAAATAAGGCTTGAAGGCTGTAGAAAGCAAACCTCAAATAAAACGGAAGTTTTTGAGTTTGCAAGGATCTAACCCGCTGGCTAGTTCACTGTTTTACAAATGCTTCACCATCCCCAGTCCCTGCTTTCAAAGGGCTGATGGACTAGCATGACCTGAGGAGAGACTACAGTGCACACGCTGATTTATACCAGCAGGAAATTTGGCCCTCCAGGCTTTGGGAAGAACTGTGGTTTTTATTCCTATTTTTGTTCCCTTCCAAAGATGAAAGACAAGAAGAACTCAGAAGCGGTTCCAAAGGTGCAGGTGCTCTGCACAGTTCTGCTGGGGGGTGGGCAACATTGGCAGGACCTCCTCACCACTGCTACATCAATGCCACACCTTGGCTCATCAACCAGGGAGACCAGCTGCATGAGAGACAGTTAGGAAGCTCCCTTTTACACTAGTCCAGACATTTCCTTTCCACTACCAATTAACTACCCACAACACAGAAAAGCTTATCAGCAACATCAAAGAATGCATTCCTCACTAACACACGCGGTTCGGCAGATAACGTCTCTGGCTGCATCAGATTTTCTAATTAAGCGTGTGGGAGTGAGGGAAAGAATAGGGGGGGGACTGAAAAAAAAAATTTCAAGCAGAGCACGCAGTGTGTGCTGCTAGCAGTCACTACTGTAAACTGAGATACAGGTGCCATTAGCAATCTGCTGTCTGCTGAGCTGCACTGCTCTGGGGCCTCACTTCCCAGTTGGTCTTTTTTTTATCCCTGTCTCATAGAAAGCAATGTATAGAAGAGTCCTTCAGTGTGGCAAGGTGAAAAAACAGCACAAGGATCGTACGTTTGCCTTTGATACCTACCAGCCCACAGTAAAAAAAAAAAAAAAACAAAAAAAAAAACATTAAAGGGACCAGATAATGAAAGCCATTGATTTCATAAAAAGACCATGTTGCCTTAAAAAACAAAAGCCAAATGGAAGAAGCAAATAACTAAGATGTAATAGGTTGAATAACTTGTTAAACAATTGAACAAATAATTCACTGTAAGGAATTTATCAGATTAAATCAGCTTCCCCCCAATCCCCCTGCCAGCAGTTTAAAATTCACTTGAAAGCATACAATTGAGTTGAGGGCAAATTTCTATTTCAACTCTCTGCAAGTACAAGCACAGACAGTTCAATATTTTCTTTTCAAGCTCTATCGGTTAATTGAGACTATTTACACTTTTTTTTTTTTGTTTCCCAAATGAAAGAGCCCACATGGACTTCCAGCACAAATAATTGTACACGTAGTATAAAAAAATTGGTGTCTTTACGTATTTGTGCCAGCAAAACTTGACAGCAGGAACATTCGCAGGAAGCAAACACAAAGAAGACGTCACTACTGATGAAGCAAATTAATTTTCAGATTGAACATTCCCTAAAATATTGTGCAACTACAGAGAGATCATTATGCTGAAGTATGAACTGTGAAAAATTAACAACAGAAAATATGCAGGGCTAACTTTGCAAGCCTCAAATTGGGGAAATCACCTTCGGTCTTGTGGCTATAGTAGCTGCATTAATTGCTCAAGATCTGGTTCCTAGATAAACTTTTCATCACGAAAACAGGTCTTTGTTTCATTATTAAACCCTAATGCAAACTGATGGTGCTATACAAAACAATCTCCTCTTGAAATTCCAGTAGCAGCTCAATTGAGTTCAGCTTGAAGCTGGCAACCTGCATTATTCTTTTAGAGATAGGAACCTCTCACATGCGGCTTTTTGCTGTGTTTAAAAAGAAAAAAAAAAGTTAATATTTGGCTAATATGTTTATCTCTGCATAATGTTACTATGTGCAGGAAAGAAAGAAACAGCTGTTGCAAGCCTAACCCTTACTCATTAATCTTTCATCATCTCGGGACTTCCAGCGTTGTAATCTCTGTTACAGCATCAGCTTTCCACACAGCAGTGGTACCCAAGAGCAAATTCCCTATACAACTGCCATTCAGACTTGCCAGATCCACTCGTACTGAACCTGCAGAGACGGGGGGCATCAGGTAGGCAGTATTTCCACCTTTCCGAGGCTTGCAGAATCTGTCTGCTGGTGCCTGCTTGTTTCAAGGGGAACAGGAGGCATCCCAGGTGTGGTGTTTCCTCCCGGTAGCACAAGGGAGCTATTTCAGCTCCCTTGCATCAAACTGATGTTCTGAGGTCTGCTCTTACTCAAACACTTGGCAAATATCATGAACCTTGGGAGAGCCTGGGTTACACCCAGAAACTTACAGATTCGGCAGCAGAGGACTATCTCCTCCTCCTCTTGTAAAGGGCTCATGGTTGCCTGGTTTTCTTCTCAGCCTCCTTTTGGATGTGTGCCCAAATCCACAGATGTGCACAGGAGGTAGATGGTACTAGAGGTGCCCTTAAGCACCTCAGCTGTTCCTTTGCACTGCCTCCCAGGTGTTATTAGCAGAAAACATGCATTGTAGAAACCACAGTAGGATTTTCTTTACACCATTCTTGTTTTTCATCTTTGCAAATTCTCAGAAAAACGGAGTCAATGGGTATCTGGGAGTCAGAGCTATAAGACTTCTTCCTTCTCCTCATTTGACTCTGTATTTATATAAACATGTAGTAAAGCATATATTGGTTTCAAACATCTGTTTGCAGCATGTCAATGCTGACTGCTGTAGTAAAGTCAGCACTCCAGCCAGTAATCATCATTTTGCCCAGCTGACCAAGTGGCATCACTCACAGCCTGTCTCTGCCCTCAGACACATATCTTCGGGCATTCAGGCCAAGGGCACCAGACAGGAGAAAGACTGCCTGTGCTGCAGGCAAACTTCACCCAACACCTCATGGACTGTCTTGGAGCAGTTCTGGATGGGGCTGTGCCTGACCTGTCACCATTGCACTGGCTTACATATGAGGTAAATACAGTGAGAGCATTTAATTCCTCATGGTAATGGATTTAAACTGGAAGAGGGTAGATCTAGACTAGACATTAGGAAGAAATTCTTTAGTGTGCAGGTGGTGAGGCAGTGGCCCAGGTTGCCCAGAGAAGCTGTGGATGCCCCATCCCTAGAGGGGTTCAAGGCCAGGCTGGATGAGGCTTTGGGCAACCTGGGCTAGTGGGAGGTGTCCCTGCCCATGGCAGGGGGGTTGGAACTCAATGATCCTGAAGGTCCCTTCCAACCCAAACCATTCTGTGATTCTATACCACGCTCTAATGCTAGGGAAATAACTGTGGTATTACTGATGCTGCTCCTCACCAGCTATCCATTAGCATGCATGCACACACTGGTACAAATATAGGCTGGGCCACATTTAAGAATAGCATAAGCTAGTCAGGGCAAGAATTATGCAGTATTTCTTCTTCTGGAAGGTGCCTGTAGAATTTTTGATACTTTCATAATACACATTATAAATTATTTGTGTAAGCATACATGCAGACCACATACACCAGTAACGCGTGTTGCAGAATTACTAACTCACATGCCACTTGTCTCAATGGAATTGAGCATAAGACTAAACTCCTAAAATGGATAACACGGTCCTTCTTGAGGTTAATACCTGTAATTCTTTTTATTTGGTTTACACACGTCCTTCGTACTACCTTTCCTTAAGGTGATCAGCCTTATGAGAATCAAAAGGCACTCTTACCTAGCACAGTAAAAGCAAACTAAGAAATGCTAAGAAGTGGAAAGAAAAAAAGCACCAATATCTCATTATTCTTTGTGCTAAGTGTGTTACTTATGCTTACCTCATCTGTGTTTAATAGGTTGCCTTCATACTCCCTCTGAAGAGCTACAGATTCTCATGTTAAACGAGGAAGCTCATGACAGCTTTCTCTCCTAGGGCAAGATTGCTCAACTAACAATAACTGAGATACCTTCTGACAAGTGCAGCTAAGAGCCAGCACAGCTTAGTCAATCTGCATCACTCTGTCTTGGCACCTTTCTTTCAGTTTCATATCTAAACACTGGATGCCAAAGCCTCTTGCAATGATTACAGAAAATTATAAAAAGGGGAAATAAATGTAAAAGCAGAAATCATATTAATCAGTTGAAGGAAAATACTTTTCCAACAACAATTGTGGCTGAAACCCATAAATTAGATGACTAGAGTAATAAGACATGTGAAATGGCTTTTAAGTCCACTACCAGCTCCATGCAATAAATTTCAAATGACATCCAGGCTTTTAGTGGAGGGAATGATTTATTGCAGTCTGCAGGAAGAGAGCTTTCATGGATTATCTCTAAAGTGGCAAAACTCTATTCTGAATTTTTCAAAATTAGTGTAGCTCAGTGAATGTTACTGACAAGCAAGTCCAAAAGCACTTTTAAAAAAATTTTTTTGCAAGAAAAATAGAAAACATACTTTAGAATATCCACAGAATTTGCTAAGGGAACTACACCTTGTCTTTTCATAAACCAGGAAAAAAAAAAAAAAAAAAAAAAACGACCCAAGAGAATAACACTTGCTGCATGTGGTGTTCACCTGGGCGTCCTACAACTGGAGATATTTCACTAGCAAACTTCCAAAGGCAACATTACTCAGCTTGTGACGCTAAAAGTCTACAAAACAATTTAGCACATAATGCAAGTTTCTCCCAAAGCCTATAAACCTAAATATATTCTTTCTATCATTTTTGTCACTAAGAAATGTGAGTGAAGCACTGACCACAGAAATGCTCTCCAAAGACAGCCTAGAGTCTACAACAGCATCCTGTTCCCTTCAAGGAATGGCACCTGACCAGTGAGGTGTTGCACAGAGTCCCAGTCCGGAGTACCTTCCTTCCCCTGGGCTGCAGACAGCTGGTAAGAGCCCTGTGATGCTGTCACAACTGCATCCCTAGGGACACCCCTGCTCAACACTGTAATTGTGTCTAAGGAGAGGACATTCCATGGGATGGGCATAATCCTCTTCAAGAGGCATAGGCGTACCTTGGCTAAAAGCTGTTGGGACACATGCCCCTAATTCCGATTGCTTTACTCTCCAGTGAGAGTAAATAATTCTGTTAATTCTCAATATATGGGACACTGAATTTGCATCCCACTGACAGTTAAAACTAGGGTACGTTTGTGTTAAGTAATGGAAACGTTATATATGGAAAGCATCATCTTACACTTCTCTGACACCTTTCACCCAGAATCGTTCTAAAATATTTTATGGACTAAGTAGATATCCGATTTCACTGGCATTCAAAGTAGAAAGTGAAGATCTATGCTTTAGCCAATTAATTTATACAGAAAATGTACAGTGGTGTGATTTAGCCTCCCAGGAGAGAACACGAGAGGATACCAAGACTAACAGCTCTGCTTTCATATGACTGTTAATGATGCTTTGGCTTTCATTAGAGCCTTTCCTACTAAAGACTAACCATTAGCCTTTTAAAGCATGATTTCAGCACTGACCTGGATTAAGAGCAGTATTTCCCTGACTCCACAGTCCTTACAGCTCTGAGATTTCCCCTGCAGGTCACCTATCCAAAGTCTGATAGTAATACTTTGTTTATGGGAAGCCATAAGGGATTCACACAAATATCTTTTAAACGGACGTCCATTCTACCTTGAGACATAACCTACACTGGAGCTGGAAAAAATAAATTTTTTAAAAATAAATGGGCTGCTTTACCACCCAGCCCATTCTCACATACTGGTTTTTCAGTGAGTTGATCACAGCATCTTTTATGAAGCTAGACACAGAAATTATCTTAGTTTTATAGACAGAGAAACTGAGGCATAACCCAGTAAAATTACTTGTTGGCAGGTCAATGACAGAGCTCCAAACAGAGCCCAAACTTTCTCACAGAAGTGCTTTACACAGTCAGATACACTGCAGATAGCATTGATACAGTACATGATGGAGGAAGTTTTTTAATTCAATATAATTTTTTAAATCCTACTCCTACCTGTGTTCAAGTGAACTCAGACATGTACTCTTCTTCATCCTTAGCTCAGAGTACTCAGATACACACTAAACATGTGTCTTACTCTACTCCCTGTAGTACAAACCATGCAAATACATCAAAATCTTTAAGTGATGGCAACTTCTCTTCATTATCAAGTATAGACAAAATTCAGAAGAAACCTCTTTTGCTGCCATCCCTTAATAACCACATAATTTCCCAAATGCTCACAGTCAGAATTATGGGAACTCAGCTTATCAAAGATCAGCTCATATTTACTTTGTTGTAGATAAAAGATAGAAGACATTTGCTCTGACTAAGCAAATCTCATTCCCTGGATGATGGATCCAACTGAACACACAATAAAAAAATATCCCTTATAGGGCTTTCAGTGTTACAGACCATGTTAAATTGCTAATATTCACAAGGGGACTAAATGGACTTTATTACCCATGAATACATGAGCATGCTGCTACTGTTCACTTAAAACATTTTAAATAAATTACAGGCTATAATAAATCCAACACTTTTCAGTTTTTGATCATGTGTATATCTTATATTTTAGGCAATGCAGAGTGGCCACGTTGCACATTGTGGCAAAGTGATGATAAATGACAGAGTACTTAGCACTACTGCAGCACAAACAAGCTTGTGCATTTTTATGAAAACTAAATGGAGAAAAATAACTTTGATATTCTTTCCTCGCAACTTAAAAAAAAAACAACTGAAGTTTTCATAAAAAGAATGGCACAAGAAAGACAAACTCTTACATCAATTATTTATAAATTCACATTGAAATGTATGCAGAAGTCTTCCCTTCTGACCTGTGCATACAGCTTCATTTGCACCTAATACTTCTGTAGAGCTGTTCTACACCAATTTAAACCTCCAAAACCCCTACCTGTAGCCTGACTTTATAGGTGGGACCATGTGTGGAGAAGCATTACAGTAAGCAGATAACAGAAGGCTCTTGCCTGACATATCTAACTCCCTTTCTCATTAATGGGCAATATGCCTGCACTGACAGGAAAATTCATCTCAAAGTCTATGATAAATCCGTCAGATTTGATCAGCTCTATGTAAAATACACAGCCAACACTGATTAAATGAGCAGTGTAGTGCTCTTTCAATAGCGCATCAATGATTTTCAGCACATAGACAGACAGCTCATAGCTATAAATGAAGGAAATCATGACTTACGTTTTCAGTCACTGGAAGAATTCATTGTAAAATACGCACAGAGTGATGTGGCTTCCTTTCCCATTCCTGTTCCATTTGTCCCCTAACATGTTTTGCTGGTCATTCATGGTTTTATTATCTGTGACAACTAAGGGTGCAAAGAGTTTTACGTGCACTGCTGTGTCATTTTGAAATGCTTTGTAAATGAACTTGGATTGTAGTACAGTATCATAACACATTTTTAATAATACAATTTTTTAAAAAGAACTCCTCAGTCCTGTTATCTCTCTCCCTCCTTCATGTTCCTCAACCCTTCCATCCTCACTATGAAAAGAACAAAAGTCTTCAATAAAGACTGACCAAGTACGTTTCCTAAAAGATAAATCGCAAAAATCAAGAAATGCCCAAGTTGAGCCTACACTAGTGGTGCAGAACAACCCCAGTTCATGTATCTGACCACCCAACCATCAGAAGCAACCCACTGCCTTTGGTCTACAAGCAAACCTACAGAGAACTTTGATCTACAAGCTCTCTTGCAGATGTAATGCAGACAAACAATTTTCCTAGCTCTCATCTAGGCTCCTTCTCAGCCTTCCAGCCTCATCATCTCAGCAATAAGTGACACAGCTGGTATAAGCAAGCTCATCAGCACAAGACCTCTCTTTCAGAAAGCCAAGGAAAGGCCTGCAGCCTCAGCAGCAGAGTTTGAGGCTCTGATATTCAGGGGACTCTTCTTTCCTCACATTGTTGAGATCCAAGATCAGAAGGCAAAGGAACTGAAGAGGGAAAATTTCAAGCAAATTTACCAGAAAAATGATGCTTTCAAAATTATTTCTTAAGTTGTACATAACAGATGAATACCCACACTTAGCAAAATTGTAGCCAAGACTCACCAAGACAGAGAGGTTCACTTGGCATGTTCAGGACGATTTATCATGTCCATCCCAACAGAGAGACTTAATGCATACTTGGGCAGGCGTGGGCTGAGAGGATTCCTACATTTCAGAGACACTCCTCTTATCATCCTGCTTGACACAGATGCTCTGGCTAGTACTTTACCCACAGGCTCCTTTCCCTTTTTTCTACTTTTTAAACTTCCAAACTTGGTCTTACAGCTGAGGGGTGTATGAATCCTGTTCATAAGCATCTCTGGTGTGGACACTGCAAGAACAAACCCATACCACAGATTCAAGAGCCCCACCACAATAGGAAAGGAATAGCTGGCATCTGCCAGCCCCTTGGAAACCACTTTTTAAGAAGAGACAAACTCTAAAGTAAAACAAACTCTTCCACTGAAAAACAGAACATGGAAATCAATCACAAAGTCTGGAGGCAGAGAGAAATGAAATATTGTACCTTAACCATCCTTTGGTGAAGAATAGTCCCACATAATTTAAGGGGGTTCTCTTCAGCCAGGACTCCCAAGTCAAGGTAACCCTGCAGACAAGGATCTTAATTCCTCAGACTTTTTCCCTTCCAATAGAACTTTGAGGTGATCCCCCTTTCTCAACAGGGTTGGAGTTGAGTGATTCCAGAGACTCTCTGTACTGGTGATTCAGTTCAAGGCACTGACTCCCATCTTACGCTAATGAGATTCTGCCTGTCACAGTAACTGTCCGTATTCATAAGAACACCCCTAAAATGTCACTATACGGGTCCCAGACAGACTTAACCTTCTGTGTACTGTACTCAAAATCTCCTCCCAGAAGAGAATGAAGTTAGTACCCATAACAGACACATTATGTATATTCTGAAAAGTTTTATTCCAGAAAGTTATAAAATCCCAAAGGAACAAACAATGGATATGGCTTGTTACTAGTGCTAAGAACAAGCAAAAATTGCCAAACCAGCCTGAAACAAATAAATGTTTGGATTGGAAGGGCTGGAGACTATTCAGAATATAGATATTTACTTTCTCTGCAACAAGGGAAAAAACAGAGGAAAGCTAGGAAAGAAAAAGGACAAAAAAAAAAAAAGTAAGAAACAGGGAAAATGAACCATTTTGAAAATTATGGCTAGAAGAAAAGGTGTGATATTGACAGGGAGCAGAGCAGAATCAGGCCAAATAAACAATAAATGTCCTGACAATGAGGCCAATCATTGCGGAATAATCTCTCTCGGGAAGTGAAGCAGAACCCCATTACCTGTAACACTTTTGCTCAGGTTATCACTGTAATGAGCTCATTAACATTAGGACATCAAAACCTAAACTGAACCAAATGCTTGATAATGTAATGCATGGGGAAAACACTGTGTAGACAGAACAATACTTCCATTTCTGTCACTGTAACAAGCCCTGAATGACTACATCCATGTCCTAGTTTAGTTTACAATCTTCTGGGAGGAAGGAAGAAAAAAAAGAAAAGGGGGATGAAAATGGGAAGAAAAAGGTTTAGGAAGAACTTATGTCAGAGAAAGAAGCAATAACCTTATTTTCCATTTGAAATTCAAAATTGAAAGTCTTTTAAAGCTAGTGAGGTAGTCTGAGGTGAACACCAAGTACTACTCCACAAAGGGAGATCTTGCTTGCTTTTGTGAAATATCTTATTTCTTATGGATGCTCTCCAATTCCCACTGAAAATAAATGTTCCTACATTAATTCCAATGGAAAATTGGATTAGGCCCTAGAATAAACTAGGAATCAACTCTTGAAATTATTTTGACAGCCTTGAGAAATTGGAGGCAAGTATAAAAAAACTAGGTTGCTTTTGCTTATTTCCTTACCCAACCCTTTCCAGTCCAGCAAAAAAGATGCTGAACTACATAAGGTTTGATTCCATTCTTCTTATTCCGTCAAAAGACCGTATGACCTCCAGAGCCCTGAACAAGACAGGATGCATGCCAAAGAATGAAAACAAACAAAAAAAAAAATCTATAGGATCATACAAGGCAGGTTTTTTTCACATGAACAAAACTACGTGCATGCCAATGGCACTAAATCAACGGGATAGCAAGCACCTTTACATCCATACACTACCTTCACCATGTGATATGTGCCAGAGGACCCTATGTATTGATCCACTCCATGAAGAATCCACAGGCTTCAAGGTAGACTTCTTTTGACATACAGAATCAGACAAATGGTGCATATGAAAAATGGCCCATCAGACTCAATGAAATTCAAGAAACCTATCACAGAATGGTTTGGGTTGCTAGGGCCCACCTAGTTCCACCCCCCATCATGGGCAGGGACACCTCCCACTAGCCCAGGTTGCTCAAAGCCTCATCCAGCCTGGCCTTGAACCCCTCCAGGGATGGGGCATCCACAGCTTCTCTGGGCACCCTGGGACACTGCCTCACCACCCGCACAGGGAAAAATTTCTTCCTAAAACTAGATGATCCTACCTTCTTTTTTAGTTCTCCTTGCAACCCAGAGTCACATGCCATTATCTGCTCATGACAACCCATAATGGCACATGCACAAACTATTTAGCTATCAGGTAGCCAGACAGCTGCAATCATCAATGGTTATTTCTTAAAATGGAATGAACACCAGGACAAATGCCCCAGCTACAAAAGCATAGAGATTATTTTAGATATCAAACTGCAAAGGTAATAATTACATAGAAACTACTGCATGGACTTCCCAAGTCTTTCTGAATCTTTTCCAGGAAGAGCTTTGTTCAACAGAGGCATTATACAAACCTGCTGGAAAAAAGATGGGGTTTGGCCCAAAAAAGTTTCATTCTAAAGAAATGAAAGAAACAAAACCCAAGTGACACAGAAAGAGATGAACTAGCAGATAACTCCAGTAAATATGAGAGGAGAGGTCAGGACACCTGCAAACTAGCAGCTGACAAGTTGGCTTGCTCAATTTTATTTTTTTTTTTTGTTAATGGGCATCACGAAAAAGGAAAGTATGAAGACGAACAGTAGATATGTTTATGAAGAACTCTCCCAAAATGGCACAGTGTGGAAGGAAACACAGGCATTCATTAAATCTTTAATACAAAGTATGCAGAAGCTGATATTGTAGGCCATAGAAAAGCAAAAGTTGTATTTCAGTAGTGGGTAAGAGATGGTTAAAAAACTGGCAGAAGCCCAAAACACTTTGGAAATGAAGACAAATATGATACATATGATACAATATGAAAAGGAGAGACAAAACGAAAGATACAGAGAAAGGAATGACTTGGACAAAAATACAGGGTAGCAAAATTATTTTTATATCAACATTATGGGTTAATTTAAGTGGATTGTTTTTCAGATTATGTTTTCTTGCGTACTACATTTTATTATAAAGTAATGATAAATTTAGCACACATATAATTACTGAATCATAGGGTTTTAATTAAGCAAGCACTCTGTAGGAAGAAAGCACATGGTTGTGTGTGTTTATACTCCCTCCATTATGAAAAATCCTACAATTTTGTAAATGTATGTTTTTCTATGCTGAACATTCTCCATGAGAAATGCCAAGTGAAGGAGGATGGATGTTTCTGCTTCCAGTGCCCTCCCCCCAGAAATCTTCACCTGGTTGCATATTATAGCGACTGTGCTCCCATCTCCACAGGAACAAATGTACTCTAAGAATTCCTCTTGGAAATCCACGCCACAATTTTTCTTTGTTTAAGCAACATGAGGAATGAGCATGAATAAGGTCCTTCATTCATGCTTTTCATGGTACAATATAGGGAAATTTAAAAGTTTCAGTCGATAGCTTGGTCAAGCAACCAAATCTGAACTCTGATATTAACAATTCAACCTTCTGGAACTAATGAGCCACATTATAACCAGCAGTAATCGTGGTTCACTTCCCGTAACCAACCCAAGATTACGTTTGAGTCATTTAAAAATCAAAAAGCACAAATAAATGTATTTTACTGTTGTGTATGAGTTTTTAAACAAGAGATGCTGCACCACATAACAGGCTTTCCATGTTTTAGATCATTGTGCTGCTCCATGTGTAGTTGTCACTGTTATACTCTGACCCTACACTACTGCCTGCAAACATGATTTTGGTGTCAGAAGGAAGGAAGAGGGGGAACAAAAGCATAGGAAAGGTAGACTGAATAATACTGTGAGCAAGTCAGGACTGCTGTAACAAGAAAGTTGTCCAACACATTTTGGTTCAAGTTGTAACAACTTTCGTGTTTTTATACTTTACAAGTGGGATTACACACAAGTGAGTACCAATGTTTTCAATAAAAACACTCCAAATTGGGCAACAGCAAGACATTTTACAAGCTTGTTCAAATTTCAACAGGATGTTTTTCGTTTTTAAATCTTAAAAAAAAATGCCATAAAAGCTAAAAACAAATCAAGTTAATTATTTTTTCATCAATTTTAGTCTTTCATAAACACTTAAAATGTCTTGAAAACTAAATGGAAGGTTTCATTACAGTGAGTCAAAAAAACACCAACATATTCAAAACATGACAGTTTCAGCCCTTTTAAAGTTAAACTGACAAACATAAAACCTGTTCAATCCAGTCTACAGTAATTTTCCCTCTCCAAATTTTGGAATAGTGAACAAACAAAAAGAAACAACAGATATCTGAATAACCAAGTAAGTCCAAAACATTCTGAATGAAGAACAGCCTACCCAAACTTAGCAGAGATCTCATTCACAGTATTTGTCTCAACAAGAGACAAGGCGTTTTGTATCAATGAAAAAAGACCTCAGAATTATATTTTGGTACGGTAATACATTTCTCTATCAGAATTTTAGTGAAATTCACATCTACTGGTACATGTTGAAAAAGAGAAAGTAAGCTCATTTCATATTGTTCAGTTCGCCCCTGTTTAAGCATTTTTTTTTCTACATGCAGGTTCTGTGTGTTATGTCTTACTGCTAAAAAGTTTAGTATTTAGATGGTCAAATACTTCTGCCCTTAAGAAAGTATTTGGGGCCATACATCACCTAAGGAACCAGCTTGAGAAGCCAAATGTCCTTGCCATAGAAAGGGACTATGTAACAGCAAACTGCTCTAAGCAGTAAAACGAGGTTTCAAAAGTAGAACTATGATGTAGTATGTACTATGTAGAGCCTGTGATGCACGACATTTCTGTCTACCTTCCTATATGTAGCCAGTACCAAGTCAGAAAGGCTTCTCCATGCATAGGACGATGCACTAGTACAAACATTACCTCCTCTCACCAGGGAAAAGGGAGTTACCATCCAACGAGTTCTCATGTTCTGCTGCAAGCCCATGAAAACGGCTGTGGGCACGTCCATCATCCTAATGGTTTCTGATTTCAAACATATGGGAGCAACGCAGTCAAATCCATGTTAAAATCTGAGATGACTCGGATATTCTGGGCTCTCCCAAGTTCAGTCATTTATAAACTTCCCATACCAAGACACCTCAGTCACAAGAGAAACCTGATCCAATGAAGATGCCTTAATGCTTGTTTGTGGAAGTCCAGAACTGCAACTCCCGCGCACAGGAATGAGCACACCAAATGGGAATAACAAAATGGATACCTGAACCAGCAAGGGTGATAACAGCTAATATTTAGGGTCATCAGCACTCACCAGTAGCGTTCACACACAAGGCAGCTGATTTAGGACATCCAAACCAACATATTCGCAACTCATAACAACATGCCATTCATTCTTCTGAACTAGAAAATGATATTCAAAAAAGCTCAGATCCTTCTCACACACTCAGCTGGAGACCATGAGTTATTTAATTTCCTGGTTGCCATTGTTTGTGTAGCAGGGGGACCTAGTTTTCATTTGGCTTGACAGTTATATCATACTGTATTTTTTCTCTCCCAAAGCCTTCATGCAGTTCTTGATGGGAAAGCTTAGCTTTCTGTAGACAACTGTTATTTCAAGTTAAAAGCTGCATGAGTTTTTGTCAATATAAGACTTCATATTTAATTTTCCCTTCGTAGTTCACAAAACTGCTATTTCTATAATTCATTCCATGTTACTTCATAGAGAAGATTACTATTGCGGCATACACCCATCAAAGTCATCTTTCTCATCAACAAAACATTGTTTGTAGCAGCCACACATCAATGAAACTTCTTCAAGCCTGTGACGGCTGCTTTTTTCATAATTATATTTTCTAATCCCCCTTTACACACGAGAGCTCAATTCACTTCCTGGTACAATGCATTAGCATCCTCTTCAAATCCATTAGCAGTACCACAAGATTCACAGCATCACTCTCTCTCTCTTCCAAATAGTGTGTTATTAAGTTATCATACAGCAGGCTGAAGACTATGAATATTTTAAGTCCACTGTACATACCAGCTCAGAGAAATCAATCCTAGCCTTTTACCACACTGGCAATATTCTAAGAGACACTTATGGACTCTGTTAAACTTGTGGTGCTGGCACAACAATATATGGTATATTTAATAGAGAGATGTAATATGTAATATTATGGTAATAGCATAATCTCTCCAGTCACTTTCAGCCCACAGCACTCAACAGTGGGTGACCTCAGTCTACCACCCAGCTAAGTCAAGCCCAATACCTCAGACATGTTCTGTAAAACAAAACTAATGAGTCACTGATAGGAATATCAGGTGCCAAAGTTATTATCATAACAACTAGTAGGATGCTTCAAAGCACTTTACAGGGTCTTAACGTGTGTTGACTTATATTACAGCCCTCTGGGGTTTTGTTTTGTTCCATCTCCCAGAAAATGAACACACATTTTGAGCTCCTTTAGCCTTTTTGAATGAATGGTAAAATCTGCAGTTGAAATCAACTGGGCAAAAACCATGGATTACCCTAGTTTGCCCCCACTGCAAGTACAAGTCCAAAACAAGGCTGACAACCTGATGTGTAGCACAAGTGCAGAAGACGCAGATGACCTCCATGGATTCCCAGCTCCCACAGGCTCCACCAGCAACAAATTCCACAGCTTTCTGAAAGGCATCAGCAAAAGGACCACTCTTCTAGAGATTTCTTCTATGCCAGAAATCCAGGTGGATTTACATATGCATTTAGAAATTCCTTAGGTGGCCTATGGAGCCTCTATGTTTCCATCTAAGGGCTTTGACCCAATAAAATAGACACAACAACAGCTCAGCTTTTAACACTATTTTAACACATAGACCCGCAATGAGTTTGGGGCATTCTGTTTGGCAGTAACCAATCTCCCAGTGTTAAGAGTGCTGATGGAGCTACACCAGTCTCCTTAAACTTCAACTTCCATGTGAGTGACATAGGGTTTGTGAGCAGAAAGCAGCACACAAACACACGCCTCAGCATGACTTTGTCCTTTTCATCCTCTCCATTCCAAAGCCAATGCAAATTTTCGTTCACCACTTTTTCCAGCCTTTATTTTTATTCATTGTTTTACTAGTTTCACTATTTCAAAAGCCGCATTTTGTCATTTTCCTGATGCACCTGGGAAATGCTTCAAAAAAGCTTAAAACAGCAGCAAGAAAAAACCCCCAACCTGTAAGTAGTTCTATATAAAATGCTTAAGCAAGATAACTCTCACCCTGAGATAGAGAAACTCTTTTTCAGAGTGGTCGTCTTTTCCTCCCAGTTTTACAGCTGACATACTTGAAACAAAATTAAGGGTGAGCAATTTACCATCATTATAACGTTTTCCTCAGACTGAATTTGAACCCTTCAGGTTTCCTGCAGTTGGCAATATCCATTCAGCTACAGTTATGGGTCTGACACACTTTAGGTTCCTACAAAACAGCAATGCTTCTGCTGCACAAGATGACTGTTATCAAAACCGATGCTGACATACCAAAACCATCAGGAATTCCTCAACTACGAATAGCCAAATGCTCTCTCATAAGAAAGCTGCCTTCCTCAAGCTGTCTGTGTCCTTCTTTGGACCACAACCGTGTAGATAAGCCCAAAAAACAAAAAGGATCAGTTATTTATTAATTCATTTTATTGACACAGGAAAGTCATATATATCATATTTAAAATCGTATTAATAGTTGCATCTGACACAGAAGTACTTTTGCTGCAATGCATGAAGGTTCTGTCCTGTTCTCATCAAATTCGCAATCTACCAGTCAGGAAAATTAACCACGGGGTAAAGACATAAACCACAGAACAAACAAATGGAAACATGATATCAAGGTTTAAGGGATGGAATCAATGTTCCATTAAATTTGAATTAATTTCCCCAAATTCTGAGAGCACTGGATGCAAAGGATTTCTATTTATCACCTTTAATTTACTGTCACAAATTGCACATGATTTGGTGGCATCTGCTGAGAAAAAGAGAGCACGCGAGCAAGTAATCAGCGGCGCAGCTCCCAATAATCACCTAGATCAGCCTTCATCAAAGTGCAGAAGCCAGCACTCCTCATCAAATTCCCTGCTTTCCTCCCATTCCCCTTTTGCAAGGGCCAAGCGAGACAGCAGCCACAGCAGGCGACATTCATCTCACTCGCTAGTAGTAACAATAATAATGACGCACAATTAACCTCCCTTTCCGATCTTCTCAGTATAAGGCATACAGACTTCAAAGAAATTCTTGTTATTAAAGCCATGACATACTACACAAGAATAAAACAATGCAAGGTTTGGAAGCAGCATGGAACAATCCTGTGGGAGCTATCAAAGCAGCTCTGTAGCTCACCTGATGATCAGGTAACAGAGTTCGGTCAGAAAAAAAAAAAACCAGCTCATTATGTCCAGGTACTGCAAGCACTCATTCAGGATTTGGCAAAGCACACTAACACGTGTTAGAAGGTACACACACTGCCTGTCTAGCTCTCTCGCCTGTGTTTACTCAGCAGGCATATTTGTTTTCGCACATCTTGATCTCAGAAGAGCAGTTGTTATTTTTATGGCTTTAAAACGTTTTGTGCCTCTTACTGCCAAACATAATGCATGCTATGAAAAGAAGATTCACTGAATGGAGCTGATCATCTACAGACCATCTCTGTAATAATTCATGACTTGCAGGGATGCAGTGGGAATCAGGACAGTCACCCTAGAACTGAATTTGGTCTGCAGAACTTCACGACAGACTGACGTACCTTTTTTCAGTGTTCACTACAAACGGTTAGGAACGTCCAGTCTTACAAGTGAAGCAGCAGATTCAAAATGCAGAGGCTTAAGTTCTGCCCTGGTTTAATTGTTCACTCACTGGCCACCTTTATATCTTTTCCACTGGCTACTCTTCTGGCCTCTCTATTTCACTACGAGCTCCACAAAGCAGGAACTGTCTGTTTGGGTTCCTGATATGCAAGCCAAGAAGCTATGGCTCATCTGAGCATTTTCTCTGCCTTCTTCTGACACAAATCAACAGTATGAATGACATACAAACCCGACAGAAATCACTTTGCCTTGTGATTGCCTAACAGGAGTTAGAGGTCTCTCTTCTTCTAAAGCACAAATTACACAGGGCATCGCTCAGCTGCCTAAGTGCAGGTGTCTAGTGCTATTTTAATGTCATACAAAGTGCTATTTTTAGGTGTCGTACAGCATCCCACATGGCGTTTACCTACCTCTCCCCACATAGCATGCCTGTCCTATACATCCAGTGATGTATTTCACAGACCACGCAGATGGCTCAGACACTCTTGGACATGTAAAACGGCACTCACCATCCATGGTTAGGCAACAGAGACTATGGGAATATTTGCTACACAGGCACATCAGACTCCCTTCTAGTAGAGTGCAAATACCTTCATTTCTCTTGTTTTCCTTATTGGGATGCAAGTGAAATAGCATTTTTTAACACTACATTGCAAATTGTTATTTAAGCCTCACTTTTTAAGTCCTTTGAAGGAGAAAAGAACGAGGTAAACATTAGCACCATTACTTCCTCCAGATCTTGTTTTCAGTAGACCTTGGCTGCAGTGACCAAGAACTTTTGTACCTACTCTCACTCTTTCAGAATACAAAGCCAGCCAGACATCAAGGTGCAGATCTTCTGAACGTATTGAGACACCAACCGCTCTGCGTCGCACACTCTGGGAGTCTCAGACCCCATAAAGCAGTGGTTGTTGGCCACCCATTGTGCTGAAAAATTATTTGTAGACACATGCTGCAAGTCAGATCAGGGTTAGAAACAACCACTCACTTTCAGAGGACTACTTAAACCAGCTCACTGAACAGATTAACAGTGCATGGCTCTACAAATGGGTATCAGCACAAGTGACAGAGCACGAGGCTGTGGTTTGGGGGTGGAACTGAGCAGCTATGGCTGAAATGCCTCAAGTTTCAATCTTCTCTTCAATTTACTTAAGCTTGAACATACCTGAGAAAGTCTGTCCCCTGGTTCTTTAAAAAATGTGCAGAGGTTGTTTTTTTTTTCCAAATTAAATAGCAAATTATGAAACCAAAGAAAACTTGTCAGAGTGTGATTGCAGCAAATAGCATAAAAGCATTAACATGGTATTTCCAACAAAAAGAAACACTGGGATCAACAGCATGCTGCATGAATCAGAACAGTCCGGGAACAGGGAAATTAAAATTAAACGTCTCGTGTTCTTTTCCCCCTCTCCCTCCTATCTCTGCATAATTCTCTCACAAAGTAAAAAACAAGAAAGCTGGAAATATTTAGTGACAAAGGTAAATCTTTCAAAATAGCTGAAGTTTTTAGAAGATGATCATCCTTTTGCACATATTAAAAATCATAAACATTCAGAGAAACTGAAGCTGCCTTTATGTGTCCTTTGAACTTAATTGACACCTATGAGTGTATCTATGCAGATACAATAGAGATGGATTCATTCTCAGCAGGTTCATTTATTAGCAGCATGCTGCAATTATCAACAAGGTGAATCAATAAGTATGAAGTACACTGGGCTGCCTACATGTGACTAAACACAGAACTTGTTCTGTATTACTCAGAGCCAAGGAATGCCCATGCTGTTGCACAGGTCTTCTCCTCTACAGTCTACGTCAGTGCCAAAAACATCCATTCCTTGCTAAATGGATAACTTATTCAAAAACAGTTTGTTAACAGGCAAATTCCTACATTAGAGGGAGAAGCTTGCAAAGCAGAGCTCAGGATTTCACGCCTCTGCCAACAAACACTAGCAAACGGGATTTTTCTCTCATTAATTTCAGTAGCTTTGTTTCAAGTCTTTAATGATGAGAGAACTTATTCCATCTTCAATCAAGATACACATCACTTCAGTTATGGTGACTGGGCTAAATGGCAAGAGCAATAATGCGTTAGCAGTGTGGTAGCTCACCCACTCATTTCACATCATTTTTACTAATCCAGAAAGCCACAACAAGATATTTCTCTGGAAACTGTCACGCACACGCAATTTGATCTTACAATTAGTCCTAAAGGAGCAATGACAGTGACATTCAGTAGTTAACTTGTTCTTCAGTCACAGACTCCAATAATGCTTAAAATAAGGTAGATCTAGACCAGCACCCATTTCGATATTTTGGAACAGGCTGCCCAGGGCAGTGGTGGAGTCACCATCCCTGGAGGGGTTCAAGAAACGTGTAGATGTGGTGCTTGGGGACATGGGTTAGTGAGTTAGGTGGTGTGGGGTTGACAGTTGAACTTGATGATCCTTGAGGTCTTTTCCAACCTTAATGATTCTATAACCAAGTAGTGTCCTAATTTTCACTTGGCTCTGGCCTTGCACGCAGTATTGCAGTATGGGATTCAGCCTTGCAGTGCTTTCATTTACAGGTCTCCCACAGCCTGCAAGGCTGCACCAACATACTCACAACCACTGCCACCAGCCCTTGGACAGTATTTTCCTTGCATTCCAACTACAGTGTGTGAAGGAGGGAGGGATGCATTCCTTCAGGCTCCAGAAAGCTAAGCAAAAGCACAGCATTTCTCTCTGGTAACCAGCAATAAGACACAAGGAAACAGAATGAAGCTGTATCAGGGAAATGAGGAGAAGGTTACTTCCTGAAAGGGTGGTTGGAGTTGGACTGGATGATCCTTCTGGGTCCCTTCCAGATATTCTATGATTCTATTATTAACCCAGGTGTCCTGATGTAACTTGGAAGTTTGTTCATTGACTACTGAAGAAGACAAGCTTCTCTAGGCTAAGGTTAAGCCTTGAGAATAGCCTTAAAGCATCTGATTTTCTCATTTGCATTTGGTACATGTTAAAATAAAGGAAACAATTATTTCTTCCAAGAATGTAGCGAAAAGAGGATGAGTATCCTCAAATTTGTCATTTGTTGGTTGCAGCTCCTTCATCCTACTGGAAAAGTATGCCACAGTTGCTAAATAACACAGGTTTATACATACTCCTGGCACTAAATGTGAGCACTGTTCAACACAATCAAAATCCATAACAAGTTACAGACATCCCCAAGTTACAAGAGACCTTTCCAAATAACATTAACTTCCTTCTTCCACAGTCAGGCATTTTCTGTATTTTCAAGTTCATAGGCAACTGCAGCCACACATAACCAAAAGTTGACATGACCTTCTTGAAGAAGAGCTTTTAACAACAAATTTAGCAGTCAGTCTGCCTCTCTCTCTCTCAACATTTGTGTTGTAATGTCACTACAGCTGGGGCAAAATTCACACACATGGAGGGACACATACACATTCTTGAACATCACAAGCCAAATCAACAGTACCCCAGGCTACTAACCAGCTAACTAAAATCAAATCTCTTGGGACTCCTTATTCCTTCTCCTCAATTTGTTTTTTACTGATACCACAAAGTGCATTAGAATTTTGAGAAGTGTTTTGGGTATTTTACAAAGGAGACACATCACGGAACTTGTACCAAATGTAATTTTACAGCAGATCTCCACAGAAGTCTAGCACATGTTAAGTTTAAGACCAGGCAGTTATCACGCCTGAGCTACTCTGCTCCCAGAGGACATACTAGAGGCGGCACTGAAGCTAATTAAATATACATTTGTTTGCAGCATTTGGTCCTTTATCTCCAAGTTCAAAAAGCAAAAAGAGTTTTCTGGTAATGTATTGGCACTGGACCCATGCTAGAGAACTCCTGAATGAATTCCCATTTTTAAACTGCTGTTCCAATGCCTTTGCATTGGTATGTTCGTTGCCTTGTAGTAATCAATACACAATTTATGAAGTTCTAATCATATTAATTAGTTATCTTGCAAATGGAACAGTTGGCTCTGTGGCATATTCTTTTTCTTCAAATAAAAAAAAAAACACAAACAAAAAAAAAAACCAACCACACACTTATAGCATCCTATCCTTGAGAAGTAAAAAAAAAAAAAAAAAAAAAAAACCACAACCAAAAACACCACCACACCACAAAACACTAAACCAAACAAAAAAACCCCAAGAAAGTATCTTAACCAGGATATTTGCTGCAGGACTTCAGATAAGAACACTTGGGATACTTACACAAAGCCCACGGAAAGTTTGTGACCTTCTCAGTGGTCTGCTCTACTCTTCTGAAGCAGTCTTGTCTCAATTCAGTTTTATTATTTTCTGTTGTCTTGCATAACTTTGCAACTTGCTCTGAGAAAAACAATAAACTCCATATACATTTTCAGCATAATGCTAACTGCTTTGACCTTTATTGTATCTCTAGCAAGCAAAAAAAAAAAAAAAAAAAAAAAAAAAAAAAAAAAATCACAAAACAGAACCTGCACTAGCAAAACTTGAGTTAATAAACGCTCCTGACTTCAGTAAAAATAAAAATCAAAAAAGTCAGAATCATGAAGAAAAATCCTGACTAATAGTCAACAAATTTTCTTTTGGTTTTTTTTTTTGACCATTTTAACTCTCTTTCAATCTATGATTTTATAACGAAAACTTCAACTTTGTTATGAAAATGTCAATATGACAGTTCAAAACCTTACCCCTCCATACCACACACACAAAAATTTTCAATTTGAAAAGGCTAGCCAATAAGCCTGTTCACAAAGAACTTCATAGTTTGCCAAAACGGAATTTTTTAAATAAAAAAATTATCATACAAAATGGGGCCAAAAGGTCACATGTGCCAGAGCATCGAACACCAGGACATCCAGACTGCCCTTCATTTGCAGAAGATGATAACCGCAGAACACTTCATCAAATCTATCAGGTATCGGTATTTTAAACAAACGTAAGCTGGGATGTAGTGTCTATTACCACCTGCCTGGAAAGAAATGCTTGTCACTCAGACCTCTATTGTTTCCCACGCAATTGTCATCTCGAATCTCTGGCAATGAAAGGCTTTTCAAATCCCCGCAGCATCACATATTCCAGACACAGACCTATCTAGCTTCACTCCTTAATACGAGACTCCTATCGTCTCCATCGCACACCTTGCTGCTTCACCTCTGACAGCTCCTGGGCTGGCAGCACAGTGCTGTGCTCCAGGATGGGGCACAGCTGGATGCAGCTGCTGGGCTCACCGAGCCCTTATCTCTGCTACAGGGTTTGCAGGGAGAGTAAGACACCGTCCCAGGGAACACAAACCTCCTAACAACATGACAAAAAAACCAGACTCTTCCTGGCTGCAGCCCTTTCGTGTCACACAACGGGGGTGCAGAACAGGGAGAAAAGGATGGGGCAGAGAAAGACTTCTTATAGCCATGAGTTGGTATACTTCACATGTCAGGTAAGAAAAATCCCAAGAAGCCCGTATGCGGCTCCATCAGCCACATGTAAATGTGCACGGGAGGTGAGGAATGCTGCGCCCGCCTGGTGCAGATACCTCAGCCGGCAGCGTGAAACACTCCCGCAGCGTTCCACACCTTCCCGTTTTCCCTCATCTTACTGGATTTGTGCTCACCAGCTTTTAAATGCTGATAATTTACAGCGCTTTTGGTATTGACACACAGATTCCAACTGCAAAACTTAGAAGTTTGGGTTTTGTTTTTTTTTTTTAAAAAAAAAAGATAAAGAACAAGTAAACATATGAATTAATTTCAGGCTTGCAGAAAGTTGACATGTAGATGCAAAACATAAGGTGTTTTCAGACACTACTGCCAAGCAAGAACTACCTAGCCACGCTTTAATCCAGTTGCCAAGTTTGCTCCTATCTACTACATGTAGTAGCTACATGCAACATCCATACATATATATAAAACTTAGACTGCCCCGGTCTTGCAACTGCCTACAAAATTCCAGTAAGGACCACTGTGAACTATAGCCCAGTGTGATCAGAAAATATTGTGAAAGGACAAATTAAGGAAACATGGTATTTCTGCTCCACCTGTTTAAAATGTTAATAAAGGCTTGTAGTAGCCACACTTTCCTGTGCATTCTGATCATGCTGGAAAGAAATTGGAAACACACGTTCTGGTACACCAAACCCCACCAAAAAGCATTCATTATGAAAAGGGAGGATAACGCAGTCTCTCCTGTGATGCAGTCAATGTTAAAAATTATAAGTACCTTAAAATGTCTGATAAACAGTATACAGCTCACACATGCTCAGACAGTGGGCTGGTTAATATTTTATAGTTTATCTGATAAAGTTAACAAAAGAATTTAAGTCAGAGTGGAGGCATACACTGAATATTTCATCACCTTCTTAACTGCAGAATACAGACAAGACCATTTTTTCCCTTTGGGAAAAATAAATGTTAAAAGTTATTGCTGATGGGAATCAGTTTGGCAATTAGGTTAAATACAACTGAAACCAACCAGAATTGGAGTGCTGAAAACATCACAGAGCTAACACACATTCAGCCAACTCTATTAATTTACATGATGAAGCAGAAATGTTGATAGCAAAGCTTTTGTAACTCAGCAAGCTGAGGTTACATTAACGCAGAAGAAAACACTGCTTTGTGCTTTTTTTCTTATAGTTAATTTGCAATCTTCAGAAGCGGCTATTCTTTCGCACACCAGACAATATGATATACCTAAGGCTTTTCATCCCCACTTCTGATTTAAAGGTCTTCAGCTTGTGCTACAGACCTTAGCCTTGAAGCCAAGTGCATATTAGCTTTAAATCAATGAAGCTGATTAAAGCTTCATTGTGGCTGAGCCCTTTAATAGAAGGGGAAGGGGGGGAAGGGAAGACCCACTTGAACATGGCAAAAGAGCTGCCTCTCAACTTAGAACATATGTAATGCTTTTCAGCTCCACTTTACGCTGACAAAACCATGAAGGGTTTAAGGCCATTTACCTGCTGACAGGATGAAACCAAAGTCCCAAGGCAGTGAGAAAGGGCAAGGATCAGAGATGTTGCTATGCAAGCAGAAAGTAAAAAAGGTTTCTTTCAAAAATAGCGGGGGGAAGAGAAGAGGGCAGAGGCAAGGAGACAGACATCAAAACATCTCTTCAGGAGGGAACTGGGGAACAAACTTCTCACCCTGCTGTAGCAGCAATTTTTTTTTTTTTTTTTTTTTAAATACAGAAGTTCCTATTTAGAGAACTAAACTGTGGGCAAGTTGCAGCGCTATGAAAGGAAGCAGCTCTTTCATGGAGTTACATTCTCAAAACAAGCCACTTGTCTCCAGGGGCTCTCTTTCACTTGGAATGCAGACAACCTGCCAGATTCACCTTTAAAAAACAATAACAGTACCAAATGAGAACAGGGGACGATCCTTACACTGCTTTGAATACAACTGTGGGAATCCACATTGCACAAATGCGGGGATTGCTCTCCTTTCTTCCCTTATATTTAGTACAGCCCAACTATGTGTCACTTCAACTAAAAGGATGATGGACTTTTTTTTTTCTTTTACATCCATATTTGGGAATCTTCATAAAAGGTTAAAATATAAAAATAAAAACATTGTACTCTACGAAACTGAAATATAGTATAGTATATTGCTAAATTACACTCAGAGCACCAAGAAAAATTTCAACCCACTCTCCTGTTTGAAATCTTAGCCTTGAAGATTAATTCCTCCTCTGATGACAACTGGGTCACCCTGAGTCATTCAATGTCTCTCCTTTCACCTCCAGACACAGAATAAGAGACAAGAATACTGAAATTCCTTAGAATATAAGATGCTGCAAAGGGGACATCAGTCTGCAAGACACAGATAAGATAAAGACAAGTAGCAACAATCATACTTAAGATAAACAACCGAATAATTAGAGCAGAGAAGAGGATTAACAATACAGCCCAGTGTTTGACAAATAGATGTTCAAATGTATGAGCTGAAGAAATTAAGAACTGATGCAAGGAAAGTGATCCTGGATAGCTTTCTTCATATACAAAAATTAACCTCTTAAATCAGCTCTACTTGACTTACTTTTCCCTGATAGATTTATTATACAGTCATTCCAAGCAGATGTCAGTTTAGCACTAGCACCATACCCTGCTAACCCTCAAGTCAGTCACAATAGATGGCTGCATGTTGTTACAGAACATTAAAAACCTACCACAAGGATTCATTTACCCAGAACTTTTTTTTTTTTTGGAAGATTAAAAAAAAAATAATCTCACAGATAAACTGAGACTTCCAGACTAAAAGTGGGAATTCTCTCAGAACAGAACTCAACATATGGACAATCTACCAGCTGCAGTGTCCAACTCCCTGATGTTACCAGCTGTACTTTGTGGGCAGAAGTCCTTAAAGAAGATTATGTCATTGTCAATTTTCATGACTTACCAAAAATATTTAGGAGTCCATAAACGTTTCATTCTGCTATGGCAACTCACTCCTGCACTAGCTATGTTGACTACTCTGGAACAGAAACATTCAGCAGCACTGATGGAAGATCATTTATTAGTGGACTTCAATATGCAGGATGAATACTCATATTGCCTCATTTTAGGCAAATACGGGAAGCTAGTCTGCATAGGCTCTCATCTTTTGAGTCAAGGCAATGTATTGTCCTGGGTCTCCACAGATACATTATCAAGTTGACTATGTACAAGGCGAGGAGTTAAATCTGTACAAAGCTACATCACCGTGGATTATCTCCTTCCTTCCTGGATTTTAGTAATAAGAGATCTACACTGCACAGGGAGAAGCAAATAACTGTTCTTCTCTACACAGGGCTCTTCCTTAGCCAACCTACACATCATCCAGAATGAAAAGCAACTTTTCATCACAAAACTGGACAAAAGAAGATATATTTTGAATGACAACAATGCAACTCCGGGTAAACAGTGTTACAGATGATAGTAGGCACTCACCTCACACATGAGGGCCCAATAACAAAAGCCCCAGTGCAGAAGCACTCACATTATACATTTACAATTTGCAGTACTGGTCAGCAAGGTGGCAATTCACTTTCGGAGGCTTACGCGTTTTGGCTGCTTTCTTTTTATTATCTGCTATAAAACATCAAGATTTGAAGCAAAGAGGTGTATTTGTTGCATTAACGCTCATTATCTCATTTCTGTATTTTGTTAGTGGACATCTCAAATGCCTCAAATCTGTCAAGTTTCACATGCCCATAGATTTATTTGTCCAGATCAGCAATAAAACTTTACTGTAAGCGAAGAGAAATCCTATTCAGTGGTAGGTGTTTCCCCTTTGATGCATTTCACGCTCACGTGTTTTATTTTTTAAACATATGAACATCAATCGTGCTGGTGTTCTGTGTGTTAACATTTCCTGTATCCTTGAAAAAACATTTAACATACAATTTGTCACCCAGATCTTCCTTAACTGGAATTCACTTTGTCTGCTACTCATGAAATATATTTTCCTATTTGAGTAAATTTATTAAGCTTTTTTTTTTCATCTTAATAGCAGCAGGATTTGGGGCAAATTGGGCTACCTTTTTGTGCACGCTAAAAGTTAGGAGCTGATGAGGGGTTAATATTTTCCATAGCATTAACTAACTGGCAGGATGTAGGGGGGTTATGTGTAGTCAACTATTCAGGGCTCTCTGAGAATGCATTAGCTTGGAAATACATGAAGAAACAAAAATTTACCACAGGACAGCACTGATACTTACCTACCAAAATTGCAACAGACAACTCTTAAAGCCTTTAAGGCTACTGAGCAAAAGTGAGTATCCTATTTAATCCTGAGAGCAGTAGGTCAGGCATCATAAACTGACAATTTGCTCTCAGTACTTCCTCTAATAGGAAACAGACAAATTCAGAGGAGCCAATTTTCAGGTCAGACCATACCTCTTCTTGGCATAGGACTCAGAGACCTCATTTCACATCTAGCTGTACTCCACACAAGTCTCAAAAGGGAGCACCATAATTCCTCCATTTCCAGTCTGGGAAGAGCCTTGAGTGTAGAGCGGGCAGAAGGACCAGTACAACCACAGTGCTCCAGACACTGTTTGGTTTTGGTTTTTGTTTTATTTTACACCATTTCTACTAAGACAAACCTGTTACACCACTCAGGGGCTCAGATCCAGCAACCTTCTGACCCCTCTGTGCCAGGAGACATGGCACACTGCAGAACATGGCTTTTAATGACTACAGAGCTGCTACTGGCAGGACTTGGAGGGCATTGGCCCAAGGCATCTTAACACTACATGTCCCAAATTAAAAGAAATATCAAGTGCCTATAATTAAAGGAATCCCAGAAAACTGCAGAAATACAAAGACCATGAAAGGCCAAACTTTACTATATGCAACCTAACACTTCACCTGCCAAAGAGTTCTATATAATTTTCATCCATCCATTAGGGACTACAGCACCATTTCCCACTATTCCAACACAAAAGATAAAAAAGAAATAGTTTATTATGTTTTTAGTTTCTAGTATCACAAAACCAAACCTCAGTTTTTCATGACTCCAGATGGGATTTATCTGCAATAGCAGATTTTGGGGAAATGTTTCCCTACGTTATGAAAACATCCTAAGGATCAGTTTGATCAACCCACCTACTGCAAGTCAAGTCGGATGCTGAAACCTCCACCTCCCTCTCCCAGTTTAAAGTTTATGACACAGATTCTGAAGCACATTAAAATAATTTTGCACTGCACAAAGTAGTTCTAGAACCAGAATCACCACTTATAAACGTAAATATACATCAACCGGCTTTCAGGATATAACAAGCTCACCTCTTTATGCAACTTTCCAAAAATTAATAACTCTAAACCCAAGACAAATGACAAGAAGAACATCAAACAGCATCACCTACTTGGCATCCACAAAGCTGACAGGAATATGTAAGGCGAAGAGAAACAACAATATGTTTTCTGGTTCATTTGTAATCCCCAATTGGTGAAAAATAAGCTGGGATTGCTATCTCCTGGAACATACTTATACTTTGCCTACGACTGCAGAAGTGCAAATTCAAAAGTCTGCTGTGGAATTTCTAAATTCAGCCAAAACATAGGAGCAACAAGCTCAGGCCTTTTTTTTTTTTTTTTTTTTTGTTACTTAGCAGTGAACACGAAGGCAAAAGAAGCACCTGAGCAGGCCAAGCACATTCACCTTTTAAAATTTTATTTAATAAACCAGGACAAGGTAAGAATTTGGCACATATTCTTATCTCTCAGCAAACGTTACAGTATACAAAGCTCACGTTATTATTGTCTAGACAATCCTGGAAAACACAGCCCAAGGAATATTCTCACTATAAAACCAATACCAGAAACTAAAGGTAGTTGATGAGTCAAAACCAGGTAAATGGATATAAATCTAACCTGAAGTTTTTTTGGGTTTTTTTTTTTTGCACACAATGCATACAGCTTAAATAATTTCTCACGTAGAAACAGTAGTAGTTAAAGTACAGCAACAGCTTCATTTTGCTTTGAAATGCACAAATTATCAATTTTAAAATTAACCAAGTCAGTCAGGGGATGTCACATTTGATGACAGTAAAGGGAACAAAAGGAAGCAGATCCTTCTGTTGATAATAAAATTCACCCTCCTCCCTGCAAGGCATGAAAAGAAGGAAAAACCCTGAGGAGTTCAGAGCAGGAATTACTATTGAGAAACCAAAGGGGTGATAATATGAATTGCAAGAGAAGTGCAACAGGCCCTCTATTTGAAATTTGTTTTTCACACAACGAGTACAAAAACAACAGCTCCTGCAAGAGAGGTCAGTCTACCCACGTATTAAGCCCCAAATCAAACAGCACTCTGAGAATCCAAATGCGATTGCAAATCTCTTGCATGACAAGATGAAGGAGTTTTTCATTTCAATCTATTACTACCAGCATTTTACACCCATTAGGGTCAGGGGGTGAAGTGAATGCTAGGTGATTGCTGGTTCTGAATGCCAGCACCTTCCTGATGACATGACTAGAGAATTAACATACGGAAACTGCATTTCAGCAGTACAAATGGGCTTACTTCTAGCCACTGTCAGAGCTAAAGCTTTCCGAGCAGTCTTCCTTTCCAACCCAGGAAGTTAAAAGGTTAAGAGGTTAAAAAAATAGGTATAGAACCTATCCATTGCTACAAAGGTAGGTCTAAAAAAACCAAGCTTGGAGCATTACAATGACATGAAGGCTATCTTTGCTTTTGTAAGCATTTCTTTAAAATAGACTCAGTGGGCTAGCAACCCCTGGCTTTGAGGGTGGGGTTTTTTGGTTTTGTTTTTGTAAAGCTGTCACTGGGCAAATCAAAACAAAAAATTTTTTTTTTTTTTTTTTTTTACAAAAACCTCCAGATGTACAACAGGCTAGCACATGTACTAACTCTTCACATTAGACATTGCCATGACAAGTTGCAATGATTCCTATAGGGTCATTACAGTCTGTGAAGTCGTGAAGAAGGTCCAGGAAGAACTACTGAACACATTAAAAGGAAAGAGGATCTCACCTACAGCAAGAAGTTGGATAAGCAGTCTTAAGAGAGTTTAAGACCTTAGCACACTTCTGTCAGAACTCCTTTTACCATTTACATCTAAAATGTACCCCGAGCACCCCAATCAGGGACCAAAGCAGTGAATATTCCCATAATGGAGTTATGCCTTAACTCATCTGTATTAGGAGCCTTAGGATGAAAAACAAGGTAAAAGACAGCAATCCTTCTACAAATGAGGCAGTGTAATGTAGATTAGTAGCTGTTGTTAGCTGCATGAGAGATTGGTTAATCCAATCATTCTTTGAGAGTGCAAGTTATATACCGTGTATTATACAACGATTATGCAAAATAACTTGAGTCTCAGAAAAAAAAAAATGTGCAGCCTTATTGTGTTTTTAAAGTTTACCTTTTTTTTTTTTTTTTTTCCATTGGACTTAAATAACTTCAGAGAAAAACCTTTTAAAAAGCTTCAGCATGGCACTGCATTAACAAAGATTTATTATTTCCAAATTCTAGTTCACTCTTATATGGCCAGCTCACATACCGGGCAAACTTCAGGGGCTTCTAGGTACAAGAAACAAGGAATGCCTGTTGGAGCTGGCCCCATTCTTTGCTCTATAGGATCAACCAAAGGAATTTACTAATTCAAAATAGAAAGCAGATCTAACAGTGTCATATGCAATACTACATCATACACGCCTTGCTATTAGCAATAAAATGCTAGATATGCTCGGACAGCACGCAACAATTCTGCTGCTAAAACAACTAGACACTGATAGCTGGATTACAGTGCTTTACCTATAGATCTGGATCTTCACTGCTGTAGAGTCAAGGCATTCCTTGACACATATCAAGATGATCTTATGATAATGGCAATCAGAAGAGAAAGGAAGTCCCTTCACCCAAAAGTTAACCAACTCCAAAGGATGAACAACAGACAATACCAGTTACAGCTACCTGAGAAGTAATATTAGACAATGTTCTGGACAACAATCTGGTGGTTATTAATCCAGTAAAAGTTATTCTAATACCAAGTTTCATCATCACAGTTTTCCAATCAATAAGTGGTACTGGATGCCAAATACACACTTCCCCTGCTTAGCGAACATACCTCCTTAGTTTAATGAATCTGTTGGTTCACTAAGTACAGAGACTGAACCACTCGGAGATGGCCTCACAAAACACAAGGGTTCTCACACCCTACCACTAATTCCATGCTTGGCAGGTTTTTCTCAGGGGGAGGTTCCACTGAGGTTCACTCAAGCCCATTTGCTGCTTTGCACTTGTTTCTTTCACTTTATTCCTACAGATCAGTCTTGCTCTATTTGCTGCAATTTCAAACAATGTTTTCAAAGCAATTTGTGAATTCAACAAATAAAAGATGCATACAGTTGCGTTAATTCCAGTTAACAATCGAGGGAACCACTTATTCCACGTGGTCTCTTTCCACAGGAGCGGACAAGTCAGGTGATCATTCAGGAGCCAGATTCCACAGCTGTAAAATATTTCATGGGTTCAGAGGACACGTTAGACAAGTATTTGTCCAGAAATACATTGCTGCAAGCAGTGAACTTGCCAGAGGATAGGGAGATGGACTATTGAGGGCCCCTCTAGCTATGCTTTCTAGGGTTCTCTGTTTTCTAGCCTCTCAAAATTTTACCCAGAATAAACCAACAAGTGTTTGCTTCTCAACACATAGCTTATGGCACTAAGAACAGCACTGCAGGATTTTATGGCATTTATACCAAGTTTTTATGAGAGAAAGCAGCCACCTTGCTTGGGAAACAACCACACTCTGAAAACCTTTTCTGGGGCTTTCCACAAAGAAAACTTCTCAAAGACCCCAAATACTTTGGACCAGTGGAAGCCCCTTCCTGAGTCACATGAATGAATCTGAGATAAAGTTTGCAGCAGGCAAGGCATCTCAAAAAATGTGGTCTTGTTTGGTTTTTGCTGATGACATTGCCTTGGCACCTAGGCAAGAATATACTCCTCCCTTGCTATCACTAGCCAAAGTTACCTCTGATGCACATAATCCAGGATGAGAAGCAACAGCATCCCATTGCTGCTATACCAACCTTATAAAGAAGAAATTCAGCAAAATGCCTGAGGGATTTACAGGTACTTTGATGATACTGAAAGTCAACATGAACAGTGACAAAAGAGGCTTTTTGGGGAAGGTTCTAACCCACAAAAGGAATGGAAACATCTAGTTGGCAAGTAGTATTATACAGCACTAATATTATTTCAGGATTGTGGCACACTAAAAGAATAGCAACGGAGGAAGACAAATCTGCTCACAACAGCTTCCACAGAACGACTGTATCCCTAGAGTTGTCACTCCAGAGCATTTTACCAATGGAGAGTTCACTAGGAAGAGTTTGCACTCGGAGAGTGAGCAACCAGGGAAGCAAGTCCAACAGAAAGCCAAATAGAAAAATGCATATTTGACAGGAGTTCTGCCCACCTGGAATTCACTCCTGAGCATCAGTAAAAGTTTTTGGTCAACCACCCACCTGGGCATTAATGTAACTGATGCCCCAGATCCTGCATGTCTTCTGAAGGCGCTGGTCATTAGCATCCAAGACATCTGGGGGCTCATTAAACAGCAAGATGCAAAGGGTTGGGGGAAGGGGAAATCAGGAGTTTATTTCAGCAACAGTCACTTAAAAAAAAAAAATCCACCATCGTTTATAATGTAGAACTCCCTCCAAAATTAGCTTACACACTGATATAAATTGGTTTTCTTTGTGGTCTAAAATTGACTTGCAGTTCACTACTTAGTCAGAAAATAGCTCCTGAAAAGCCCTGGCCTCCGAGCTTTTGGATTGTGGACTCTTTTCATCGTGTAAACAAATGCTTCAGATTTAAAGCTTTCCCATAATTGTTATGCTAACCTTGGAGTGAAACCTCTCTATTTGCATTTGAAGGAGCTAAATATTAGGCAGGAAAGAAAGTGGCCTTTTTAAAAGCATGAGAAAATGTTCCTTCTTTTTGGTCCTCAACCATCTGGGCAGGCCCTGCTCCTCTCTCTCTCTCTCTGGCAAAGGCAGAGAGAAGGAAAAGGGGCATGGATGGCGGTAATCTTGCGGAAAGAGAATTAAGAAATTCCTTCAAAACATGAATGAATGAGACTTCCTCTAGGGGAGGGGAGCCTGTATTCCAAGGAGATGTAAGAGGTTGTAAGCAGGGGGGAGGGAAGGGGGACACAAACGCATCCCTCACTAGCTCACTGATGTAAGATGCGCCTACATTTTACTGTGTTTTTCTCTCAACATGTTCTGGAAACCAAAGCCAGATTTCTTTATAGAGCCTGTGTGTGAACCCTGCAGCTAATGGGCTCTTCATATTTCCTCTTTCACCCTTCTGAACCGAAGAGGGGTATTTGCATGTGTGTGCACATACTCACACTTGCATATGCATACAGGTGAGTGAGCATAATTACATCAAAAAAAAAAAAAACCAAACACCCATGGATTTCAGTCCCAGGTTAGTGATGAGGGAAATCTGAAGTATTTCAGCAAGGGCAAAAAGGACAATACTTGCAAGAAATACCCACATTTTTGTGATTTTTAGTAATGCAGTTTAAAGAAAAAAAATTCACAAGAGGAATCATTCTCATTTTCAAACAGCTCAACAAGGCAGGCTGCCTCCGTCACTGCACAGGTCAAGAGATCACTCCCCTGAGTGTGTTCAGAGTTAAAGCTGTAATCAGGAGAATAAATATTTGATATTACCACAGTAAGCATGTAATAGAGAAAAACAAGACTGACAACCTTCTTAAAAATAATCTAGGCCAAATTATCTGTTGGCACGACTCTGCTCTTGAAGCCATGCCAGCAGGGAGTTTGGTGTAACATTTTGAGCTGCTAAAGGAAGTTATCACAACACACTTTCTCATAACAAAAACAAACAAAAATAATTAATTGTACTGGAAGAAAACGGAGCAAGGATTACCAGATTATCACCAGCCAGAACAACCGAGTTTGTATTCGCTGTGTTACTGGTTTCTATTTATTTTCCATCCGTTCCCTTGCAGAGCAATGGATCAACATTCTCATTGCATTTTCTGTTAGCATCAGGAGCAAGCTGATGGTTTAACCACCAAGTGAGATTCACTGCTTTTTGGTCATGCATATAATGAGAAATAGACTGTATTCCCTTGATATTTTCCATTTCATACAACCCTGAACGTTTACATTTGAGTAAAGATTCCAGTTTCTACGAAATACTGTTTGCTCATTTTGTTCTGGGATAAAGCAATTGTCATGGTGCATTCCCGGGCTGCACAGTACCGAGCAAGAGATCTAACTACCAGGAGAACTGCATAGAAATTTCATGAAACTACCAGGAATTCTTGTAAATATAAATATGAGTTAAGCCTAAGAGGAAATCAAGAGTCACCAAAAACAGCAGCCCTGCTCTCATAAGCATCATCTCGGTGCTTGAGTACACAAAGTGAAATTCATCCCATAAAGGCCAAGGTGGGCTTTAAACTCACTTCACTTCGAATTAGAGGTCAAACAAGATACAAAAAGCAACTAAGACCAAGCCTTGCCCTCATACGCCCAAGTACAGGTTGTGTACTTAAAGTCTCCCACAAAACCTCACTCCGCCAGAGGGCAGACAGATGTGAGGAAAACTGAGTCAGATATCCCAAATAAAAATATATAAACATATCCACTAGGCCTTGGGACAAGTTCTCCTCTTTGGTTACAAAAAAAGCAAACTATTTCCTTGCCCTCCTCACAACAGAACAACTAAAACAGAAAAACCAACATTGATTGAGTTGCTATATACTTTTCCCTACCAACATGTTGAAGGGGATAGATAACAAGCTCCAAACTCTTCTTTGCTGTGGGCTAGAGTATAACACTTAACAAGTTTACTGCATACATTAGACTCTAGCAGCAAATTTTACAAAGCATAAGAAATTATATTTAAACTCTGATTTTTTTGTATTTATTTTATTCTGAGACGAACATCAGAACATAGAAGCATAGTTTGCATTTATTTAGATTAAGTGTTGCCTGCACTAGCAGTATAAACGCACTCAATGTACTGTTTTTTCAGTTGTACTCCATCAGCAGCAGACCGTCCATTTTCCTGGATAAGGCAGGTATGTAAAGTCAGCTCTCATTCATGCTTCACCAACCTATTGCCAGGGGAAGCAGGGAAGGGAGGGAGACAAGAAATGCATATTGCAACAGTTGGGATCTGCCATACGCCAGTACCTAATTCTGATACATCTGAGCTTCAGAGTTGATGGGAACGACATCTAAAGATGCCTTTCTCTCACACTAACAAATCCTAGCAATGCCTCCAAAAAGGTAAATGTTCTAAAAAAGCTAAGAACTATTATGCATTTTTTACAATAGCCTAAAATGCAGTTATAATTAATTCAGTATTTATCAGCTGTATGATTGAAGTTTTGGTTCCCAAACTGTTAAACCATCACAAGCCCAAAAAGGAGGAAGCAAATAACTCACTTCTTGTCAATTCCCATTTCTTCCTGACTCTGTTTCTGATGGGTCTTGCCAGTTCCAGGTCGAGGTGCTGGCAGTTCACTGCCCACCTGGTTATTAATAAAGCTTGGGTTGTATTTGTTGGTGTCAAATTCCATGCAAAATGGATATTCTTTAGCTCCTGCATCAAACGCAGCAGAGTGCTATTTCATTGGATGCACTGTAACGAACCCAGGGCTACATCTATACGGAAACTATGGTCACTGGCCAAAAGCAAGGCCATGGGCTCTAAAAACAGATTCTTCCGCAGTAGCTCTGGCAGTCAGCATCGTAGTCACTTCATACTGTCCTCTTTGTGCCCACAAGGCTTCTTACCAGACCCACAACCGTACAGCTTTGGATAGAGCCAGCCTCCCCAGGGGCTGTTCCTCAGGCAGCTAACTATTCCATCCTCCACCCCTCTCCACATCCAGGGATAGTTCCCCCCCCCCCCCGATGTGCTAGCCAGCTGCTCACAAACCTAACAGATGCTCACTTTGCCTGATTTTAACCCAGAAGATATAATTAGTGGCAGTTAACATAAACACTAAAGAATAAAATTTTTAACAAGATAGTTGAACGCAATCACCCTTAGATAAACCTTGATGCTAAGCACACATATGGCTGAAACCTGAATCTGTAACAGGCTTAAAGGTGTCTGATTTTGAAGACTGTCTCACTCTTTCTCCCAAGAGCAAGAGAAGGGACATCTCACTCGGGGGAAGGGGAAAGTCCTTATCAAGCAAGAAAGACTATCTGCGTAGTTCTTTCATAAAGATCATTGATTTTTACTGCATGGCTACACCCTTGATATAATATCTACTTGGAAGCAAGAGCCAAAGAACATTACCGCATTTCTGGAACTGATTTCTTCTCAGAGCATCCACTATGCAGCCGACACATGGAGCTATTTGGACAAATTCTGAAATCTAGCATCATGTGCTTTTCCCATGTTTTTTCCCCCCTTTTTTCAGTATGTTGTACAGTTGCTACCGGGAGTCTTCGAGGATTTCATTAGTGTATAGTGTTAGGCTGTTCTGTCACACATTTGATGAAACAAGGAAACTCAAGTCAAAGCTGTCCGACATGACTGTCTTAAGTTAGGCTCTAAACTCTTTATCTGGACATCTAAAATAGACATTCAATTTCCAGAGAGGATGAGTGACCCTATCATACACTTTTTTTCCAATCTCAGTTTTAAGCAACCAGAATATGACAGTCCTGCATAGATCCTAATTAAGAATGAGGTTAACAACAGACTTTGGGAAGTATTTAGAGCTTTCAGATGGAATTGTTAGACATGCTTGATACCAGATGCTCAGTGTGCCATGACACACCCAATAGGACTTGGTATCTTTAAACTCACACATTTCTGAGAACAACATGGACGCACTTCTGAATTTAAGTCTGACATCCACCATCTTTTACAGAGAGGGTTCCTACAGGGTTCTTAATATACAGAACAAACAGCAGAGAGCAGACAAAATCCCTATTGCTGTTAAAGGTGACGGGCTCTTGTTATCAAGCTCTTGGCAGCTATCGTAGAAGGAAGGGGACATAATTACACACACTTGAGGCTTCATTTCCTTCACAAGCACACTTCATTAGTACTCACTGGTAAATATACTTGCACATCTTCAGAAAGACAAACACTGCTTTTGCAGAATGCCTCATCAGTGCGCTAATGCGTGGTGGCAAAACACAGAGCAAACAGTTTCTCAGCATTTTTGTGGTCTTCCCGTACACTGGGGAAGCCACAAGCTATCCCTGCGATACCTGTTGATAGCAAGGGCCAACATGATTTCATAGAGCTTGTTCTGCTTTTTTTTTTCCCTGCATATCACATTTAAAACCAGCCATTTACCCCCTTGGAACAGAAAGGCACAATATCAGCATAAGTGATATAACAACTACCTTGTAATATGATGCTACCCAAATGTACTCAAAACTGTAGGTAAGGTGGCAAGAGACACACACATCTCCTGGCTACATCAAACTGGGAGAAGCCATGTGGAAATCAGTACGCTTGAGTCCCACAGAGAGGTCGCATTGCTGTCAGCCCTGGGTAACCTGCAGCTCTGCAGTGACAGCAAGGTCAGCTACAGAAAGAGCTGAAACCAGCACAAGGCAGTGGGATGGCCTTCCCAAGGAAGGTTTCCTACCTTTTCCACCCCCCTTACTGCCACACTACTATACTGCAATATCCTGTGCCATCATGTATTTACAACCAGAAGACTGAGACATGCAATTATCCTTCCCTTTCCCCCCCCCAATAAAACCCCAAATTCTGCTACTAACTTGCCTTTTTCTTTGGGCAAGGCATTTCACCCCCTTCTCCTCACATCTAGTCTATATGTTCTTTGTTTTTTATGTTTCTACACAGCACTTCCCACAAGGCACTTTGTTGTAAGCATCTCAGGGAGCCAGCTCTGAACTCCTGGATTTCCCTATCTGCTGCAGACTTCTTTACCTGACAATAGGCAAGTCAGTAAAGCCATCCACACCACCTTTAACACCTCCTAAAACAGAGTAACGCTGTGTCTATTGTCCCATTAGTAGTAGAATTCACCAAGATTACTTCTTTGCTGAGGCTTCTCGGAGACTGATAAAATTCAGATGATAAAATCCCATTTGTATTAACATTTCACTCAATAGTTCCTCCCTGGCCCCTTCTAAACCTTCAAATCAGATTTTCATGATGCTACTAGCTTATAGGTTTCTACTTTTTAGACTGTGTTGCCAAGCTGTAACACAGTAAGATTTCAGGGAGACATCCTATCATCCCATACAGTCTCTGATTTTCCAAAGGGCAGATGCTTCTCCAAAATCCTGCTCACATGTAAGTTGTAGGTACCACCCATCTCCCTCTCACACATGAACACAATGAACATTGACATTTTCAGACAGTAATTTTGTTTCCTCTTTTTATCCTTTCCTCTAATTTTCTTTCTAGTGCCTCTGTAAAGTTTTGGGACATCACTAGGCTTACAGAAGCAGCAGGTGTCCTCCCTCTCTGTTCATGTTCTCCGTTCATTCATAAATTCAGAAATACCCTGCAAAAAGCAAAAACCTTTTCGTGGCTAATATGATGTACATATCATTTCATTAGCCGTATTTACAAAGCTACAAGCAAATTATGTTTTGCATCATAGCCGTGAAGACAAATATAGTAATAGAATCAGGTACCTTTCCAACCAGATGGAAATTTGCTAATGCAATAGGAAGTTGCTTATTAAATACAATGAACTTCTGGTGTCAGGAAACACAAACTGCAAGCACCATCAGGTGAAGGGAAAATGTCTACTTTAACGATCCTACACTCCAATACATAAATTTCTCCTGATTAGAAAAAAAACCTATCAATACTTAGACTCTCCCAACTGGGGTTGTTAAGTTTTTATTATTTTTTTTTTAATACACATCACAATATATTGCAAGAAAAGGCTGTTGTCATCTTTGCACAAGTGGAAAAAAAGAAGCTGTTAGGCAAAATTCTGACTTTAGACCAATACTGGAAGGTAAAACAAATCCTTTAAAGCACTCCAACACTGGCCTTTTCTGCAGATGTTCTAGACCTTTCAAGCAGTGATACGGTCTGAGACACCCTGTACTGGTATTTTTGACAAGCAACACCTAAAACAAGAGAATGATGCTTTCACCTAATTTGTGAGAAACCACAGGAAGAAGAACGTGTGAACAGCAAACAAGCAGAGCAAGAGAATCAGCAACACATTTATCCATATCAGAAGTTCTTTCAATATACATAATCAAATCCAGGATGGCAACTAACAAACAGCCTATCTTGTTGATTACTTCTGTGCAAAGCATATTGGTCACTGAACAGTTACAGAATAGTTCCAGTTCGTCATGCCTTACAAGACAGGTAAGCAAGTATCCTCTAAGCGCTATACATGGGTCAGGGAGTGGACTACATAAGGGAGTCAGAAAATAGTTTCAGAAATGGTTTCTAAAGACAGGGTGGTGAACATCCCAATCATGTCCAAGATATCATATCAAAATTCCATCTTCTAACTAAACAGCGTGATAAGGTTCTCGCAAAGGAATCCACTTTCTAGAATAGAGGTCAGAATTACTGAAATTTTTTTTGTTTTTAAATTACCCTCAGCTATCACCCATCCAGAAAAAACTACTGATGCCAGCCTTCTTTTCTGCTCATATTAGGTCTACAGTCATCATGGCAAAAACTCACACCAACACCACAAAAACTAAAATTTCACCTTCGCCTGTCAGGCATGTCATCTGCAAAATGGATTCAACGCAACCAGGCTGCCCAAAATAGATACATTCAAAACATACACCTATGACAAACCTCCAGAGGAACAAGTGACTATTAATTAGGTGCACAAAACTGATTCACTGGGAAATGCCATTCAAAATGCCATCTGGGCTTGATCTACCTGCCAGAGAGACACCAAGAGAGTTAAGTAATTCCTGTCGAAATAGTCTTCCCAGGTGCTTGGATAAAGGGCACTGTGAAACTAGCACAGAGGTGCCAATAGACGGTCCATAATTAAGGCTCTACCAGTATTTTCTTCTTAATGGGTACTTGACAATTTTCTGTTTCTCTTCCAACTCGAATATTTTGTTTCAGCAGTTCTCTGAAGAGCAAATCTTTGCAGAGTGGATTTTCTAAGGGCACTGCTGGTCTTTGGAGGCTAAACCAAGCAAGAGCATTTTTGTTCTTGGTTGCAAACGAAAGCACACTGTCCATTCAGCATGTGTGCACAATAACCCACCTACTTTATAGAATGATAGAACGGTTAAGGCTGGAAAGGACCTTAGAGATCATTCAGTTCCAACCCCTTCAATATTCAGAGGGAGTTTTGTTTTGTGCTGGTTTTAAGTGACAAAACTACTTGCTTTTCCTCTCTGAAGACTTCTTCCAGAAACTTGTATTTTCAGTCCAAGAAGCTGTCACATCAGCACATTTCAGGGAGACGATAGATGTTAGTTCGTACGCCTTCTCATCATTCTCTCAGAACTCAACTGAACAGTCTGCCACCCATCATAGCAACCCAAGAGATAAAACACAGAGTCATAGTTACAGAATGAGAGGAGCTTGTAAGCAAGGCCAAATTAAAAAGACACACACACACACTAAGGCTATGGCCGAGTATCAAAATGCAGCATCGCAGCAAGTAATAGCTCAGAAAACAACCACCTGCTAATGCAACTATACCTCTCCTATATGCTCAGACCTGCTGTGGAAGGCTCAGGCTCAAAGACTCGTTTCCTTATATCAAAACTGTCATTAGTAAGTGTTTGGTGTTTGCCAGTTTAACTGCCTAGGAGCTGGAGCCTAAGGAATGCATAAAACTGAGGTTACAAAAACACCATACACACTACTCCCATGGGAAGCAAGAGGTGTCTGTTGCATTTGCTCATGTAATCATTGGGGTGGACTACAGGGGATCCACTAAGGATTAAAGCGATCCAATAGAATTCAAACTCAATGGTATGAAATGTAAGGTCATATATTTAGGGGCTAATGCCATTCTTGAGACTATAGGTTTATCACTAGAGAAGGACAAGTAAGAGAACCTAGGAATAACAGGTGATCACTGGATGAAAATGAGCAACCAATGGCACAGGGCAGCAAGAAGGAAAGGAAATCTTAGGGTGCATTAATGAAGAAAAAAAAAAAAACCAAACCAAAACACAAACCAAAACCTAATCTCAAAGGCCAACCTCAAGCTCCAGCTTCCAATCTCCAATTTTACCTGTTCAAGAGAGGAGAGTTAACATTAAACAACTGTGGTAATGGGTTGTTAAAAATTCACTGTAGAAATGGACTGCTACAAGGCAAGAATACTTTGGGGAAGAGGCCAGAATGCATTGGTAAGCACTGCAACAATCTCAAAGAGACACATCTGGATGAAGTTAAGCTATGAGAGCACCAGTGAACTGTCCTGCACTGTAAGGACAAGTCTTGCCTTTTCAAGACTTCACTTTCAAGAAATACCAACACAGATACATGTCCACTAAAACAAGTATTCTTGTTGTGCCCATCAGTACCAGACTGACTGACGTTACTGGCCTGGTGTACAACTCATACACTATGTTCTGTCTAGGCAGGAGATTCAGGCTTTGGAAACACCCACGTATCACAGAGGCTTCAAACCTTCTACAAAACACTGTACCCATGCCTCTGTTCCCTCTTGGGAAATTTTTTTCCTAAAGCAGGCATAACACATTTCTTCATGTTAGCTTATGCCCACCTTTACCTGTGGAGGTATGTCTGTGCAGGAAGAAAAGACTTCAACCAGCCTGGGTCAAAAAAACCACATTTAGATTTCCTTATTGTCCAAGTCCATTAAAACTACCCAAAAAGGTGAACATTTTGTTCTACTGCTGAAAGGTTCTTGGGCCAGGGTTCCAAATCCAGTATTATGATTATGTAAAGAAATTCCAGACAGTTTAACCAAGCAAGGTTTCTTTTCCTTATTCTTCTGTATGTCATGCTGTTCTCTTACTTTTTTTTTTTAAGATAGCAAAAGATGCAATAAATTAAAAAAAAAAAAAAAGTTGCTTTTATTACTGCAGCACTAAAATATCTATTTAATTTTGTATGGTTGGAAATTTTGACATCATTCTTGGCTTCAGTATCATCCCCAATTAGAAGTCCCTAGAAGAGTGAGAACGAAAAGAGCCATTAAACATGTCACAACATGGGGTGAAGGGAAGAAGTGCGGGAAGTGGAGGCTTTTCAAAGAAAGCCTAGGAAATCGTGCTGCACAATGAGTGCAGAATATGTTTTTTTCTCCCCTCCCAGCCTCCACCCTCCTGCCCCCCCTCCTCACCACATACACACACATTTTATGGCCAATGCAAAAGGGTGTGTTCTTTGGGGTTTATAACCTTGACTAATGGAATTGCTCTAAATAACATTTTGATCTTGTAAGGTCACACAGAGTACTATACCTTTCCTTTAATGATTCAGGTCTGGACCAAGCATTTCCCAGAATTGAGATGGTAATGAAGCCATTAGTTTCTTCCTACTTGAAGCTCTGGCTAGGAAAGGGAATTCTATGGGTAAAGTCTGAGAGGGTCATTTTCATAAAGCTCATACCCAGCTGAGCTGCAACACCTGTTACATTTTCCCAGGAGCCTGAGCCGTGGAGTATTTCCAATTTATTTGCTCTTCTTCTCCTCCAGCACATTGACAAAAGCTGAGGGAACAGGTTTTCTAAGGGAGTGCTAATTGGAAAAAAAAAAAAACCAAAAAACTATGGCTAGTACAAATGTTAACTCACATCCCAGGCTAAGGCATTGATGATTATTTCCTTGTCTTCTTGGAAAATACAGGCAATTCCAGACTGCATTTAAATTAAAAATACACACTTGAAACAGGTTCCTTAGTAATTCCTCACCTTCTATGTATGGTGTAACAAGGACTCCAAAAAAACCGCTTGAAAACAAGCCTTTATGCTAAAAGTTTTTTATACTAAAACACAGTCACTGCTCACTAGAGAAACACAGCACTAAGCACATGCCAGTAAACACAGAACTAGCAATCATATGTAAATCCTCACAAAGGCAAATATTATTTCTTTGAGAAATGTTTTAAAAATATAGTTTCTCTAGCAAAGAGGACAATAAGCCTGGAAGATCAAGTTCTACCTCTGAGTATCTGTGGGGAGGGGTGTATTTGTTCATTTGAAGCAGCAATACATATGATTTAAGGAAATTCCAAACCACTAAAGAATAACATATCCACAAATTAGACTAAAAACTGAAATATATTTAGCAACCAGCAAATATCTTGTTTTGCACCAGTGCCTCTCAGATCTCCCTCCAAAGTTTTATTTATAAACTATGTTTTGTAGAGCAGGTTCAGGCTTTCCAATGCATTTTAGTCTCGACAGCTAATTAGCACACATGCGCGCACACACACACACACAGAGTAATAGAGATCATTAGAAAAGAAGCTAGTAAGAGGACATTCCTTAGCTTAGGTATTCTTTTCTCCTACTAGATCAAAATAACCCAGACTTACTGAACCCCAGAATGTGCCCCAAGAATCAGCTCTTCTCTGCGGTGAAGGTACAGTCTAAAGGACACTACTTTACTCTTCTTGCTGCAGACCCAGCTGGCTGTTGCTGTGATCATTAAGGCTTTGTAATCAGAGACAGAATGAGATCCTGGAGAAATCTCTGGCTAAATGGTATCCCCAGAGTCTTAAATATAACATGGAAGCTTCAGTACACCTATTACTGGAGTCAAAATACTTTGTGGCATTGCCCTTCGGTTCCTCACTTGTATCTCTGAAAAGCAGTTCTGAAAAGCCTCCAAAAAGGAAAACAACAGGGGGTTTTTTTCAGGTTTGGGTGGGGTTTTTTTGGTTTTTGTTTTGTTTTTTTATTTCTACACTGTTTTGCATGAATATATAGCACAAACAAGTAGAATATGGTGTGGAAATTTTTGAGCATCTTTATAACATTCAGGAAGTCCTTCTGCAAGAAAGAAGGGGCATAGCATTAAAGTATAAAACTAATCTTGTATTTTAAAGAAAACAGAGTGTGCGTGGATGTGCCCAAAGAAGGCTGTGCCTAGATGGAAGGGACCCAGGCTGGAGCAGTTCCTGAAGAACTGCAGCCCATAGGAAGGACTCACGCTGGAGAAGTTCATGGAGGATTGTCTCCCATGAGAGGGACCCCATGCTGGAGCAGGGGAAGAGAGTGAGGAGTCCTCCGTATGAGGAAGAAGGCGCAGCAGAAACAACATGTGATGGACTGACCGCAAGTTCCCTGTCCCACTGCACCACTGGGGGGAGGAGGTAGAGAAATCAGGAGCAAAATTGAGCCCAGGAAGAAGGGAGGGGTAAGGGTAAGGTGGCTTTAAAGTTTTGCTTGTGACCATAATTGGTGAGTGATCCCTCCCTGTCAGTTTTTTTTTTTTTTTCTTCCAATTCTCTTCACCATCCCACCGGGGCACGTTGGGGAGTGAGCGAGCAGCCACATGGTGCTTTTGCTGGCTGGGCATAAACCACAACAGCAAGAAAGCAAGAATATTACAGTCCTCATATTTTTATGACTGTTACGCTAAAATATCCTACTGGAAATAAGTAAAGCATTCACTATGACAGGCTAAAGTAGGGGCTTTCTCTCTTGCACCTTTCCCCCAGAAACATCAAGCCAAGTTATTTTTTTTTTCTTCATGAAAGATCTTGCTCATTCAGAAAGTAGGGAATTATTATAGACTGATTTCTGATCATTTTACCCACAGACTGCAGCATACTCACCTTCGCGATTTGCAGAGTCTATTCTACACAGCTGAGAGAAATAACCTTGCTGCCAGGCTTTACTACAAAGTTCTGTTAGTTTCCCAATAAAACGAAGTAGAACCACTTTCTGTCAGTGTTTATATCCCCAAAACTACTGGGTACAATCACACTAATATAACACATCAGAAAAATGACCTATAGAAGGAAGCACATCTGAAAGTTTTAGTATAGGTACGCTTTTACTTTCCTTGCTTTTGGTCAACCCCAGCCGGGCAGTGAATCATGCCAATATCACCCCAACAGAGGAAGGATCCGCACGCAATCAGGAGACAGTACCTCCCAAGCATTTAATCCCAATTCTGATCAGCTCAAAATAGCAGTTTAACGTTTTCCCTTGTAAACTCGGCCTTGATTCTTCACTGTAATGCATAAGGTTGATATTTAATGCACCTGCAACATACCTACTCCCACATTTTAGCCACGTTCCACCAGCTCCATCCTTCTTGTCCACTGCTTCCATAATTATTTTCTCACTTCTTTCCAATCTGCCCCTTCATTCAGCATGCAGTGTCCTCCCCATACAGGACTATTCCACTTCTTTAACTTGTGCAGCCCAGTTCATCCTTTTGATCCAGTCCATCTCTTTCTAAGCGCTATATATTCCTGCTTTACATTGGTTACCTGTTCCCACTCTACACTGGTTACCTCTTCATATTAGTACTCACTTCCGAAAACAAGTAACAGGAACTACTGGTACTCCATGCAAGACAAAGTGCTCCAGTTGGACAACCATATTCTCTATCCAATGCTAAGCCTTCCCAGAAAGAGGTAGTTCCTGCACCACCTAAACCAAAACCTCCTGATTAAGTTTACAGAACTCCTATTACCTTTTGTTTTGGAGAACAAAGGCAGACCCTGGCAAATAACTATTTGGAAATTACTGTATCCCAAAAACTCCAGAACCTTAGAGCTTCTGGTTGCAACTTTATATTTACACATGAGCTTGCCACGGCCTGACAAAATGGCAAGACTGGAAACTTGTTGGGATTTCAGACACTTTATCTGTACCCTGGAATTTGAAGAGAAGCGGAAAACTGATTCACTTCACCTTCACACTTGGCACAAATTGCTTTCTACCCTGCACTACGTCAAACTGTTGAGTACCAGTGAATTGTTGAAAGTAAAAAAATAGCCTTCAGCATTTCTCACCTGCCTGCAGAAGGTGTGCAGCAGCAGTCCAGCAAAAGCTGCTGCCCCACAGGCTCTGCTGCTCAGACTGGAACACAAAGGTATCACTCAATGGGACTGGGGCTTCCCGTGGCATAAACACATAAATCTGACTGTGTGTTTGAACAACGTCAAGAACTATCACAATACAAACTGTGTATAAACATGGACATTAAATAAAAAATATCTTTAATTATAATCAACCAAAAAAGCAACATTAGCAGCAGGTCGAAGGGGGTGATTCTCCCCCTCTGCTCTGCTCTCATGAGACCCCACCTGCAGTGCTGTGTTCAGATGTGGGGACCCCAACATAAAAAAGACCTGGACCTGTTGGAGAGAGTCCAGAGGAGAGCCACAAAATTGGTCAGAGGGCTGGAGCACCTCCCCTATGAGGACAGGCTGAGAGAGCTGGGGTTGTTCAGCCTAGAGAAGAGAAGGAACCTAGGAGACCTAATAGCAGCCTTCCAGTGCCTGAAGGGGGCTACAGGAGAGATGGGGAGGGACTCTTGATCAGGGGGTGCAGTGACAGGACAAGGGGTAATGGGTATAAGCTGAAAGAGGGGAGATTTAGACTAGACATTAGGAAGAAATTTTTCCCTGTGCGGGGGGTGAGGCAGTGGCCCAGGTTGCCCAGAGAAGCTGTGGATGCCCCATCCCTGGAGGGGTTCAAGGCCAGGCTGGATGAGGCTTTGAGCAACCTGGGCTAGTGGGAGGTGTCCCTGCCCATAGCAGGGGGGTGGAAATGGATGATCTTTAAGGTCCTTTCCAACCCAAACCATTCTGTGATTCTATGATACAAGAAGGCCCAGCAATAAACTCCACACACAAATACTTATTGAGGCCTAATAATCTTCCATATTTTTGCCATCTGGAATGGCTCACTTCATTTCACATTTTCCCAAAAATTAGAGGATCAACAGCAGTGCATGACTTCAGGTTGTCTCTGGAAGAAAGCTTCAGCAGGGCCTATTAAACACAAAGATATCACCCTTAGCCCAGGGCTATCCAAGAGCATGAAATCACTGAAGGCTAAGGGAGTATTCAGGGAAAGTATCAACGCTTGTACCGCTCCCTGGACATCTGCAGCTGGTCACTGCTGGAGACCACGCAACGAGCAAGGTGGACATTCAGACACTCTTATGCCAGAACTCTGCAACACAGAAGCCACCACTCTCAAGTGCTTACAGAGCCCCCTGCGTGACAACATACAAAGTTTCTATATTCATGTAAGTTGAAAAAATGTGATCAACCTGGTTTTACAAGCGAGGAACTGAGGCACAGAGCAATTACACAAGTTCTCCAAAATTCCAAAGGAAGTTTGACAATACCTTCTGAGCCACAGTTCTGAATCATGCTCATGATTCTTCTAATGCATGAGTACAGTCAACACCTTCATTTCCAGTAGAGATCATGAGGGACATCGTTTTGTAATCCTGTTTTGATTTGTCAAAAAACTTACTAAGACTTTGACCCTTCAAGCTGAATTTAGGTGGATTCAATACAAATAGTAGACCAAAGAAAAAAGTTTCCTCTCAACTGCTAGCAAACCCAGGCGAGTTGTTTTTGTATGTGAAGAAAACAGATTAAAAATAACAATTTCCTTAAGAACATTCTTGAAATAAATATATCTATATAAAATAAATGCAAAATTACATGCTTTAGTTACATATGTACATATTTTATACTTCATTTCCACAACAATATTATACACAAGTTTATAAAGTCATTCTCTGCCACAGATTTGGTTTGAGCAAAAAAATCCCAAGTATTTTGCAACTTTGTTGAGTTACTATAAGAATTCACTCGTAGAACAATTCAGCCTATAGCCTTTCTTTTCCCAAACAGCAATTCTGACTTTGAACTAACCTAACTGTTATGATCATCAAGTCATCATAAACACCTCCATCTTTTCTCCAAGTTACTGACACCTGCCAATGACATGCAGTATTTTAGATTATGGCAATACTGGTCACTTGCTGTAAACATCCATAATGAAGATACACAAAAACTACCCTCAGACATCAAAATCCGTGGAAATAATTCTTACATTTAAAAATTAATAATACATTTTAATTACTATAAATTTTGCCTTATTTCAAACTTTAACATTACTATTTTAAACTTTCCTTTTCATTGTAAAGCAAAAAGCTTGGGTTCTGTCACCTGTGTGCTGACACTTTAAGAGCAGGGGAAAGAGCAGAAGGGTACCAGTTGCTCTCATACATCATAAAAATCAAAATAAAATGAGAACCAGCAACACTGAACATGGCAGAGATTTAAATCTGAAATGGAATAGTCTTTGCATGCTCAAAAAATAAATTTGTTTTGAGTAAGTTAACAGCCTTTGAAATATGAAATACTGAGCTGCACATTTTCATCATTTTTCCCCTCCCTGCTATCCAAAGTGCATAGCTAAGGAAGAAGAGAAGAACAGAAAGGAACTTCAAGTCTGACTACTGTTCACACTTTAAGTTGTATGTTACATACACAAAGTCTTACTGTGAACCGACTTGGAACAGACCTTGTGTGAAGTTTTCTTACTAAACTCCCATTTCTCATTCAAGAAAATACAGAATCACTTGGAAGGTATCACACGTCCAGATGCCGTTCCTCATTGGTGATCTTCTCTTCCACCCCAATCTCATGAGAGCCTAATGATTAAGAAAATCCCCTGAGGCAGATATCCAAATCCCAGTCCCCAGCCTAGCTTCTTTCACAGCAACAAGACAACCTAACCACCAAGTATCTCCCCTTTCAAATGCTCTTGTTGGAGTCGTTTTATCTTGTACTAGTAACGGGCAATGTATCACAAAAAGAGAAAAAAGTGGTAGGTTTGGTCACTTCCCTGGGTTTATGGAAAGAACCAAACACGTAAGTCATATCTTAAGCCAGTGTCCTGACCATGGACTCTTCTACAGTACTGTGCTCCCTCCATCCTACCCAACTGAAAGAATTTGACACGAAAGGTCAGAATATTCCGGACAGTGGGGTGGAGACCTGAAGCTGCAGATAGCAGTCTCGCTAGCTTTATAAGCTAGAGTCCAAAGTCAAAGGGAATTCAGCAACACTTAAACCACTTCAGTGTCCTTGAAAAATCCCCATAAGTGCTTATCCTTATGTGTCTTTCTACACTTGAGGACCATGCCTGAGTGCCTTGCATAGGTTCTATAAACAAGAGAGACACAGCAGCACCTCGCAGGCACTGTAGAGGAGACAGCAAGCAGATTCTCCAAGGCAACCTGTACAGTGTTTACCAACAATAAAGCATCACCATATGGCATTTGCTCAAAGTGGTAGGTGTCTCAGATTCTGGGAATGACATTCCTGGGAGTTCTTCCTATGTGTTCTCTTTTAAAGAGTCTTAGAAAACTCCATACATAACATTTTATGTTAAAATACTGGTATGGCATTTTCACTTCTCAAATTTTATGTCATAATCACAGGATTATTCTGCCTCTTAAATGAAGTATTTACATATTGCTATGAAAAAATAGCTAATGGAAGGATGAGATAATATGCCCCAAAGAAAATCTACCTCACTCATCACTCAAAAGCCTCCTCAAATATATCACTGATGCACCGGAAAAAAAAAAAAAAAAAAAAAAAAAATTAATCAAACACATAAGCTGAACTTTAAGTTACTAGAACCAACAGCCCTTATCTTCCTTAACAGACACAGCTTCGTTAGCTGTGACTGCACGTTACTGTTCCACCAATGATAGGTCTGGTTTAAGTTTGTATATCCTTCACTTTCAAGGTTTGTACTGCTATTGGGGGCTACTATCCTTCAGTTGTGCTGACCGATGTGTTGACCTAGCTGTATCCTTCGTAGGATTCTGTTAATATTATTTAAAAAAAAAAAAAAGTGTCACAAAACCAACAAAAAACAGCCACAAATGACTCTACAAAATATTTGTTAAAACAAAAAATAAAAACAAAAGCAGATTATCTTAACAGGTCTTTAAGTATCACAGTGCAAACACTTGATCTCTGCAACAGAGAGAAAACAACTCCTGGAAGTGAATAAAGCCGAGCAGTAGTATGTTGGGTAACCTCTACAGTGTATCTGCCCCTGAAAAAATATTAGCATAGAGCCATAGCCTTGATATTACATAAGCACCTTGGTTCCTCCCCTCTGCCTGTAATCATTACACACTTTTCCTGCTCAACTCCTCCCTACAGGAACTGCGGTCCCCTCTCCTAGCTTTAAAACTGGAGTTTGAACACGCTAGTTCTCATATAGATCTTTAATGCACCACTTTTCAAATATTAATTCACACACAGCTTTACACTAACTCAATTGGACTACCCAGCACCAGAGAACTGAAGAAGTCAATAACTTTTTTTTTTTTTTTGTGGATTTGGCATATGTTGCCTGAGATCACTTTGAACAGCCTAGGTGCCATCACAGCTCTTACAAAGTGCTGATCATCTGCCTTTTTGATCTGGACTATAAACTCTGGTGGGAAAACACCATTTACACAGAGAGTTCAGTTCACACAGTGTGTAAAGCACTAGAAGCTTCCACTTTTCATTGGTCTTGGAGGTAAAGAAATAATAAGAATCAATAATATGCTCAATTTTACAGCATTTCCAGTTATTTGCAATGAAAATCATCTGGTTTGTTTAGATCAGTAAAGTTTTCTGCTCAGATAGCTCTGATACTAACCATTCCCCTCATGAATTTCTGGTAAGAAAGACTAGTTGGAAAGAAAAAACGCAGACAGACAGGCCAAAAAAAAGTATCTGTGAAAAAAGATAGAGTTAATATAGCTATTCAAATGATAATCACCACATGTGGCAGTACAAGCTACAAAAGAGTTTAAAGAAAAATTGAATGAAATATTAAACAAATACATCTAAAGTTTCTAGAAAGAACATAGCCATTCAAGAACAGAAAGTAGTCACAAAATCACAAAATTCAACAATGTAGTACCAGATATAAAATAGCTGGCACAATTCAGGCTTAGTATGCCAACTCAACTTTTTTTTTTTTTTTTTTTTTTTTTTGTTGGGAGGGGTGGTATGTTTAGGGTTTTTTGGGGTGTTTGGTTTTGGGGGGTTTTTTTGTTTTTAAAGTGGATGGTTAAGTGCAAATTGCAATGTAACCTCCCAACACCACAAAGTAACCCAGGGTTAGGTGCTGCTCAGTTGTTTCCAGAAATTACTGTGCAAATGTTGACTCTGGTTATGGTGAGAAGAGTGCTTCACCTGATGAATATACACACAATGACACTGAAGACGTAGACAGAAGAGACAAACAATATGAATATATATGAGTAGAACTGAAAGTGATGATGATATGGAGGAAGAGCTGGAGCAGAGATTAAAAGTAGAGAAGAGAGATGCAGTGGGTCATGAAATTCCAAGATGTATGTTCTTGTCTGCTGAGACATTGCTTCTCAGTTGTTTGGTCATGGCTGCCTAGTTCCTCAACGATTTCTAGGGGAAAAAAAAGAGAGTGCCTGAATAATGCTGACCAACCCTCCCACACTACTGAATAAACAAAAAAGAAATAGTGATCAGGAAGGCTCATAACCACTTTGAATCAAGACAAACAAAAAAAACCCAGATGCTGCACACCACTACTCTTCTTACCAAAAAGATGTAAGAGGGGGGAAAAATGAAGGACTGGTGCCTCATAAGGTAAAAGCCTCCTGGAACAGGGGAGGCAGGACAGTGTCATGTCAAAAACTACAGAAATGCTTTTGGTGGGAGATAAGTGTCCGCATCCTGAGAGCAAACACACACATGCCATCAGCCAGGCTGTGTGGCTCACTTCACGCTGTCAAATACATCTAACCCCAGCAGTCACAAAGGGCAGGGTGAGACTGAAAATAGGTCCCCTAGACTGGGAATAGGTCACAGATAAGTGCTGATGCAGTTTACCAATGGATGAATTCCCTGGAAATTATTCAACTGAAACTGGATGTTTCTGGAATAGATAGCCTGCAGTTATAGGCTCTGAACTGGTATTACAAGGAGTGATTCAACAGCCTTTGTTGCAGAGGTGGTTGGACGAAGAGTGGTCAAAATCACCCATTTCTCACCTTAACATAAACTACATGATTCCCTTGGGCCTTCTCACCTGTGGCCACAAACATTATCAGAGGAAAAATGTATTTCACGCTGTAGGAGCAAGCATAAATCCACTCAAGGTATTGCGGATCCCTGGGAAAAAAAGCACAGAATTGGAAAGTGCATGTCATGTGCTGGAGGAACGAGGAAGGATTTGGCACTACCTCACATTCAGAGGAGGGAAAAGATGGAGAAGGAGGGAGGGGGGGGAAGAAAACCCAAATCCCTCCAGTGATACGGCAAATCCTCAGATTACTAGCCATGGGGGCAGGGAAGAGTTTAGACAGAAAGCTGACAAGACAGCCCGTCCGCCCCCTCCAAAGCCTAATTCTCCATGAGGATACTCAGCTTCAGTTTACATTTCTTATCAGGTCAGCTTTATACGCAGCCTAAACAATCAAACACATGCCAGAGAGGGAGAGGAGGGCAGACTAAATGCATTCTTAATTTATCACATCAAGCAAGGACAGCCTAATTCATGTGCTATTCCTACCCTCATTCACACAGGTAAGAAAGCAGAAAAAGGAGGAAAAACTCCTGAGAGGAGGGGGGGCGGGGGGAGCAAGCCTTTTTATTTTGCTAAAGGACCCCAGGGAAGGGCCCCCCGTCACAGAGGCCCTGCTTTTACAAATGTTTCCCTTTCCTTACATGGTTCCTTTAATACGAGTAAAAATTCCAAATTCCTCATTTGTTTAGCCTGAAATCCCTTGCACATTTCCCACAAACTACTTCCTTTTCTCTCTTTTTAGCTGGACTCCCTCTCCTTTTTAATGAGGAGAAGTTCAGAGAGTTTTTCCCATGAATAGATGGCGGGGCACCTGGTAGTTATGAATTTTAAAGTGATCATTTTCTTTCAGCCCCGCACGGACAATGGGGATCTCCCTTTTGACTCACTTTCAGAGCTTTGAGAGGCTCTCAGATCAGCCACATTCCAATCAGACTGGAGTCAGATCAGAGCCGGGCTGGACTGCATCAAGGTCTCTCGCACAAGAAAGACAAGGAGCAGATGGCCAACACTGAGCTCTCCTCCCCTTTTCAGAGCCCAATGGAAGGCAATGTGGGAAAGCGTTTCCCCCAGCATCGCCTATTGATTTCTGAATAGGACCACCACATGCCACCAGCCTGTAGGTATGAACCTCTGTTAACAGATGGTGAGATCATTATGAGCAATTAATTCCTTTAATGTATCAGTGGGAACATGTTGGAAAGGGTGACGCAAGCACAGAGTGAACAGTAAACTTCTCATTCCTTGGGGAGAGCTGCAGCTACATCACTGAAGGATGGGAACAGTCTTTCAAGAGACCCTGGATGTACAGAGAACCAGAGTTAGCCATTTGGTCCACAGAAACAAGGCATGGTTTTTATTAACTAATCATCCCTCCCTCATTGATATGTGATTAACAACAGATTTCTTTCTAGGTCATTTTTGGAGAGACAAACAATTCCAAACAATGGGAAAAAAAATCCCAAATGATCAACACGATATGAACAGAAGGAATTCAGTCCTGAAGACGATGAGGGAAGATTGCTACCAAACTTTTTTGTTACATAAAATTTAATTCAGACTGACTATAAATCAATAAGGAAACAGACTATTTTGAACACAACCGTGTATATCAATGAGAAGAATTCATAACAGCTCTTAGCACTGAAAATAGAAGCATACAAAATAAGCTCTTAGCAGACTCGTCAGAAAGTTACTACCAAAGGATCTTACATAAAAATTATAGATAGTACAATTTTAAATATAGATATCATATTGAAACGCCAAGAAATGCACAGAAAAAATACTGTATATTTACTGCTATTCATTGTGATCTGGGTAAATTAAAATTCACTGTGCTAATAACAACTGTAAAAGTAGGACATTCTCGCATCATCTGCTTTACGTGCATTTATGACAGGCTTTGTTTTGGTTTTTCTTTTTTTTCCTCCTTCTGTCTCTAGAAGGAAAAACTGAAAGCACAATATAGATGGCTAGTTAGCTCTTGGTCTTAAAGATGACAGCAGAATGTGAACAGGAAATACAGGCAACTATTCACTTATTCATATTTAAATGACACTTTTTTGCTTGTAATTAAGACACTCAAGCCGTGTCTCTGTTCACAAAATTTACATAACTGTACAATAGCTTGCTTAAGTGAACAGCAAATGGTAGTTAACCTTGAAGTGTATTATCTTAATTGAATAAATCTGGCTATAGCTCAATACATTTAAACAGAAAGATTATCTTTAAACGACTAAAATAATTTTCAAAAACACATTTGCTTTTACACATTAAGATGGCTTACTGTTTTTCTTCTAGATTTTTTATTTCTGCTGTAACATTGGTCCTTAAAAAAAGAAATAAAACATTGCAGAACACCAAAGGCATTGATACATGTTTGCTGTTTTCTCCTTATTGTTTGCAGTTTGACACATTCTGGAAAGCCTTGATAAGAATATCAGAATATTGAATCAAAATGTATAAAACTTGCCTGTTTGAGATAGTCCCTCACCTACTTTCTCTATCCTTATTGAACTTGTGTTCTTCCCTGCCCCCACCACATACCAGCTGAGGATCCCATCCCACAGTGAGAAACCTAGGTGGGAGAATATCGATTTTGCATAGGTTAAATAGGAAAGCCACATTCCACCACTCTCCCATTTACATCAGATTTATATGGGGTGTAAATCCCCTCAGAATAGAGCCATTCACAAAGGGCTCAGAATGTCCCCCTCACGACACCGATTACATTAAATCAGCAAAAATCATGTTTCTTGGATTATGTAGTTACAGCGAGAGCAACTGCACAGCGTATTTGTATTTGCGCGAAATAAGTTAATGAGAAGCCACCTGTGCCTTATACCAGTTTACAAGAAAAAACAGAGGAACACAGGTGTTTCAGCAATATAGCTACGTATTTTTATATAAAATTTGCAAACACTAAAAATGAACATATTGTCGCTAAATTCAGACACATACACACTTTGAAGGGCAATATTTTGGATTTTGTTTGGGCTGTCCTTGCCTTAAAAAAAACAAACCTACAAAAAGCTAGTTCCTTAGCCATCAGCAAGAGCTATAATTTGGGCTTTTCTCCCTCTCACAATGTTCACCATTGTACCTTACGCAACACAGACTGTACATGCTCGGTTCTAGCCCACATTGCTGGCGAGAAGCATTCACACTGTGAATTACCATTTTTTCCCAGCATCCAGCCCTGCTCAAAAGACAGCACAATAATACACTAGAAGTGCCTTTGTCTGTTAAAACATTGTTCTTCATTACTACATGAAAAGCAAACTTTGTATAGAGGAAGAGTGGCACACAGCAGCTCTGGGAGTAGGGAGAAGGAATTTGTATCACTAGCTGACCACCTCGGAGACTCGCACGCCAGTTTCTCCCTCAGTAGTAGATGCATTGCTGTTTCAGATAAAATTTTGACGGTACCTTTTAAGTTATTAGTTGTATTAGAATGACTCTAAGGAGATAATTTGCTTTTGCCCTTAAGGAGAACATCCAAGATTTCCCACAAATGCTTTTTGTTTTTTTGTTTGGGGTTCGAAAGGGAAGGGAGCACATGAATAAAAAGTGCTTAAACTCTTGACTAGACGCACCACATATAAAATGAACGCAAATCAGAAAACCTCATCTTTTCATTGGGATCCATTCGGAAAGCACATCAAATGAGGAATGATGCAAATTCAAGAACAACATTTATTTTTGCAATAGAGTTGAACAACTGTACTCCAAACTGGTGTGTTCTAATGAGGATTTTGCAAAACTTATTACTGTGGCCTTGAAATCAGGCAAGTTATGGGACAAATATCCTTCAAAGGCTATTCTCAATTCCACTATGTTTTCTTTTTCCTTAAAAAATCCTAGTATGTACATAAAAGATTCTGGCCAACAAGTCTAAAAACAAATACTTAAAAGGACTAGAGAGGGATGCAGCCTAGTAACAACAGATGCAGATGTTGATGGATTATGAGAGGGACGCGCATTAGAAAGTGGCCAAGTTCACATTTCCTACCTGACGAACATTGCTTTCTGCTGCTGTTGGACACAGAATGCTGGATTCAACAGACCACTGAGATGACCCACAGACATCTCCTACATTATGTTCTCCATGGGAAGAAGTTTCTTCCTTTTAGGGACAATCTACAAACCACATAGGTTTTTCCCGGTCCACACAGAACCTGTGAAATCTCACGTCATCTATTACCTGGGAACTTAAAGTGTGTGATTGACTCTTTACTCTGGCCTCTTGGTCACGTTGCTCCCGTGCTGCCACCCACAGCTGCTCTGCAGAGCATCCTTCCACGGTTCAGAGACAGGGATTAAAAGGAGGGGCTGAGACCCAGGCCACCTTGGCTCATCTTTTTGCCATCAAGGGACCCCAAATTCCACAAGTTTTTAAGGGATAAAGAAACCTGGCCAGGAATTCAACAATTACTCTTTCTAGAATGAGAATCTACTGACTTCCTTTCTCTCTCAAAAAAAAAAAAAAAAATTCAGGTAATAAAATCTACTCATTTTGCTCCAGACAAAGATTGTAATTGTAGTTTGCAACCGAGACAGCTGAAATTATTAGTTAATAATAATCTAGCAAACTGAAGTCACTCTGCCTGTCATGGCACAGCTGAACATGTTTAGTCTAGATAAATCACATTTTAGAGGCTTATGAATTCTGCTTAATTCAGAATATCCTTAGCAATTCTACACACTCTTGGGGCTGGTTTGCCAGCACAACAGAACTTAACACTTGAGTAGGAGAATCCCACTGGGCATGTGCCCACAGAACCTGTATTCCTCTACCTTTGAGGATAGATGTGGATCTGACTTCCAGGGTTTGAGATTTTTTCCAACTGTTGGTGGCTTACAGTTCAGTACTCACCTACACGGACAGCTTTCCAAAATCAACGTAAACGTAGGAGCTCCCCATAAAGTCACAACAACATATGCTGATCTTCAAGCTGCTCTTAAGGTAGGAAATTCTTGCCAATACATTTCTCATACTAAAAGTAATTTGACCATTGATGAGTTTTTCATTTATTTTTTAGGGAAGCAAAAAATATATCTTTGCTCTCGTAATAATAAATATTTAATATATATTAATAAATTCCAAAGGATTTGAATTATGTGCCTTAATAGACAGTTCCTGTTCTCTATTAATGTGTAGGCTTTTTAAAATTATCATGTCTGTGATATCACTTTTCCATTACACGGGCACAGACATGACATACAATTAGAAATATGAATTATTTTCAATTAAGGAAAGTGAATCAGTTTGAATCTGAGAGGAGAAAACATTCTGGCAGTAGCAGCGTGCACACGGGAAGACACTTCAGCAAGCTCCAGGATATCTGAGCACTTGATTCTGGAGACAAACCACCTCCATTGCCAAGAACTAAGTTCTAGTCAGGGCACAATGCTATGCCACAGCACCAAAAACCAACACAGAACCAGTCACCAATACACCTGCTTGCCATTTCACTCCTTTTAGAAGTGCTGGACACTATCTGGCACAACAAAGAAAATGCAAATTGAGTTTTGCCGCAAGCACACCAGTCTCATTCTGCTGTTTGATTAGAGGAACTCATTTCAGATTACACATGGGTTCTTCCAGGAGAATACTGCATTATGGCCTCCACCAATAATTTCAAATATAAGACAAATAGGAGAGTAAAATCATGCTTCGAGTTCACTTTTTTTTTCTTCTAAAAAGCAAGCAAAGCTTGCAAGATTGGATAGCTAGTCTAACCAGAAGACAGCAAACTATACTGTTCAACTTCATCAGTCACGTACAAATCAAGTCATAACAGCATTCAGCACCAAAATCTTTGGCAACAGAATGGTCTGTTGCTTGCGTACCACGCACATTAAGTACTTGCAAGCGCTCTAAGTTTTCATTCATTTTTAACAGTATGTAAATATCTTGTCTATAGACACGACCAACAGACAGTTCTCAGCAGTTCCACGTGATTGGAAGAGTGTGTAGAAGATGGGAGGCAGAGAAACACGAGGTGTGAACACGAATCCAATTCCTCAAGTTCTGGCCACAGTATGGGTCTTTGCAGCTTCATCTCTTCTCCAGAATCAGCTGAAACGCAGCGACCATCAACTACAGGAAAGGTGAAACTAAAATCTGGGGCACCCAGTGTTCAGGAATATTTGCACAGGTAGTCTCAGTACAACCATTTCAGAGTCCAGGGTTGGACTGTTGACTCAGGATTTTTGTTTAATCTTATCGTCATAAATACAGAGGTGAAAGTAGAAGAGCAGTCCTTCGTATCAGGGCTAACACAGTGAAGATTCATTTAGGAAAACCTTAGTCAATTCTCTCTGCTTACATACCGAATAAAAAGCACCACCAATGCTAGAAGGGCTCACAAGAAAGCTCTTGAAACTTAGGAATTGAGTTACTGTTCAAGAGGCACAAAGAGCATAGAACAGGCAACACACGCAATAGCAAAAACCTCCAAATAAAAGAGATTCTCCAAGAAACACAAGCAAAAGCCAAACCATGCCTATCTAAGCAAGCTTAAGGGGTGGGGCTTCTGGCAAGAAAGGAAGGTTTGTTAGCTTTGGGGTTTTTTGGGGGAGTTGTTTTTGTTTGGGTTTTTTTTTTTTTATTATTGTTGCTTTGTTTTGTGGGTTTGGTTTTTTTTTCTAAATTCTGAAAGTTTGCTTGGTCAGGACACGGACAAACCTGACCCCTTCAAATAAGCTTCTGTTTCCAACATGAGTATCTACAGACACAGAACTAGGCAAGTTCCCCAGCCAAAAATGCAAAATGCCTCCCCACAAGAATGCACGTAATTTGTAAGCTTCCCTGTGTCTCGCTGCCTTCCCGTCTCAGATGGTTCTGTATTCAGATCCTTGGGAATTGTCTTGGGACAAAGAGGAAACAGGGCTCCAGGACTCTCATCACTGGACCCAATTTATCCGAGCGATAAACTTCCATCCTTTCTATTAGCAAGGTGGATTCACAGCCTGGTTAGCGACTCTTTGCAAAACCAGTTGAGTCACTTCCTTCAGCACATGCATTGACCTGTAAGCACAGTTTTAGGCGAAAGGGTCTTGATAGCTATCCACTCAATCCCAGCAATCTTTTCTTAACCACACCCTAGTTATTTAACTGTCTATTTCCAACTCCCAGAAAGCATCCCTGCAAAGCAGCTGGGCTTTTCTCATGCTACTGGAACAGGTCCTTCAACACAGAAATAACAAATCCCGGGAAAGAAAATCCCAGGGAGAAAAAGAAACCAAAAGCCAAATCACAGCATGCTGCAACCTGCCACCACAGCCTCAAACAGAGTAGCAGTAACAATTCTAAAATAATTTTTTCTCTCCGAGCCTGCCCTGCCTGGATGGCAAACAGCACGCAAACTTTGTCTAACCTTTCTCAGAGAAGCAGCACCCTGCAAGCAGCACACCTCAACATGCTTTCTTCACTACGTGTTTTCGGGGCACCTACAGATGTTACATTTTTATCATGCGTCACTGTGTATATGTATTGTGGGGCTCTTATTCTCCAGTCTCTTTGATACTGCTTCTCTGTGCATTTGTATTTGAAGGTACCAATTCTTTAAAATATAAATTGGAAAACTACTCTGTTCACTAAAATTCAAAAATATACAAGCACATTTCTCAAAGAGTCCCATCAGTGTTCCTGTTAGACCCAATGAGAGCACTGGTGATGAAAATGTATTTGAAGTCCTTCAGGGACCTCAAAAAAAAAAAAAAGTAAACACAGAAAGCATGCATCTGCACGTCTTCCAGTGTACAATTGCCACTGCTGATACTGAGTCACATTAGAAACACAGATAGCTACAAAAATAGCTATGCTATGCTGGCAAAGTGCTCTGGGAGCTCAGTGCCCAGGTTTCATCAGGGCATTATCTGTCATCCTCTGAAAGACAATAAACGTTTAGAGTTGCTTAGTAGCATCTTCCCTGACTTGCATGAAAAGATGCCAAGCAACTACTGATGACAAAAGGTACATTCTTACAGAAGTTAAATAACAGCAAAAGTCTAAACAAAGGCTCTAATTACCTGAGCCTGCTGCAACTTTTGTTGTTTGATAAGTCTTGGAGAAATCATAGCTTCACTCAACCCAAACAAATAATAGTTTTAATAGCAACTTCAGAGTCCCAAATTTCACCCTTAAGATATGGCGAGATTTTTGAAGAAAGCTACAGAATTCTGTTCTCAAAAGACTGCAGGGCATTTACAGTCACAGATGTACAACTAACAAGTCCTTGGAACAGAGTCTGTCCATTGTCACATTACTTTTATGCCTCAAGCCCCATACAGGTGCAGTACAAAAGGTATAAACCATATTATTATGTGAGGATTAACCTAATAGCTTTGATACTAATAGGAGCTTGACTCTGCTGGAAAACAATGGGTTTGATTCAAGTATTCTTCATCAGAACTCTTCAATAATGTGCTGGTCATCTGCCAACTGTTCTTCAGAAGGAAGTCAGCCTCATCCTATTCTACTTCAGCAAAGGTATGAATGGTTAAAATAAAGAAGGGAGGTTTTGTCGGACCTCTTCCAATAGCCAGCACTCATGCACCTTGTTTCCTATAATAGCAAAAGAAAACATTGCAGAGAAACGTCTCTCTGCAAATGTCTATTACACATTCCCATAGTTTCAACCCAGCCTGCACTGAACCAGCCTGCCCAGAATGCCACAACACAGTCTTGCTTTGTCACATGGATAAGGTTCAAAGTAAGGAAGCAACGAAGTTAGGTGCAAGCCTGGAAAAAAGCTTCTTGACAGAGTTAGGAGGCATGGGAACCTGAACTGCTGATGCAAGAGTCTAGCCCTCTGTAGAGCACTATTTTCACACCATGGATGAGGACTCAAGAGACTGTCTTTTTTTCCCCCCCTCCTCTGTATGGTATCCTGAAATTTCTAAGCACCCACCCTCTCTGTAGGAATACTGGTAGTCCTTCTGATTGCTAAATTCAGTGTAGACTGTCAAAAATGACATGCCCTACACTCAGTAAGGACCACAAAATTCTCTGCCTCTGAAATTAAATTTTCCAACTAAAAGCATCAGATAGCAAAAGATTCTTTATCTTCATGGCCCACATGAGTACCTTTTCACATCTGAATTTAGAGTCAGCTGTTACCTACTTGCTTGTTATGTTTTACACCACAATTCCATAATCCATTAAACCTGTCATTGCTCAGCGCTGCTGATTAAGGGGTCAGTCCCACCTTCCTCCTTTGTGTTATGGCCATTCATTCCCACTGTCTCCATCGCATCAGTGCTATCATTTGCGTGAAGAACCAAACCAAAGAACCGAGTAAACTGAAAACCAATTTTTTATTTTTTTCCAGTTTCTGTGGGTTAGGAAATTCATCTGGCAACAACCCACCTCAGTTTCACCCAGGAAGCACAAACACCAGAGCTGGCACAAGGAAGAGGCAGAACTAGGTACCTAGATGACAGCGGGAATGCCCTTTTCAGCAGTCACATTAAATCCTGCCAGATAAAACAGATCAAGGCACTACCATACTCATCTACTAAACTAATCAGTGTAACACCTCGCTTAGGGAAGGATATAGAGGATTCTCTGTTAATAGAAAACTAAATCAGGCCTAGGTCTCCAAAACCACATGCTTAGCTTCTTCCAAAGATACAGGCTAACTGAAGAAACACCTGGGTGAAACACTACAGTTTCCACTATACTGCAGTGATAGGATCTAATGATCTCTTCTGGCTTTAAAAATCTATGCAATTTATATGAGAATAGCCTTACCCTTCTAATACACTAGGGTATCAGAAATTTATCAACCCCCTAACAAATGATTTAAATTTCTTAAGAAAGAACTGGTGCCTTTTATCCATTGGTTTAACCCCTGCTACAAATACCCTGAGGACAGTTGTTAGCCCTCTGCATTTACTGGCAGACAATCCTCTTTCTTCCACAATAGGAAAAAAACATTGGGGAGAAAAAAGAAGGGAAGAAAATAGTATCTACAATTATAGCATTGTCCTTACTGTTAACAGTGCATATGATATCCTAACTGAAGCCACAAGTCCACTTTTTCCCACTTTAGAACATAATGGACTTTTCATTAAATCAAAAGACTCCCTCAATACATGATGCACAGGGTCTGCACATTGACAAGACTTCCATGCTTGTATGCCCAGTCTGATGGCAAGAGCAGGTGCGTAGGCTGCTGTATTCCAGAACCACAGATCTTCAGTCAAAAAAGGTGCTTAAATGTCTTTGGAATCTAAGGGGTTTTTTTTTATCCTGAACTTCACACTTCTTCCTGGGCCGAGTTTTGCTAAGATTCTGAAATATGCTATTATGAAAAGTTGATTAAAAGGACAGAGTTTACAGACATAAAAAGTAATGGGGGGGTGGAAATCAGGGACAATGAAGTGATGTTCTACAGGTTTTCACTGCCTCCTGCTGGCCTTGAAGCCAGTGTTTTAACAGGCATATGGTGCCAGGGTACCTGCCATCGTTTTGCTCCCTTTGCCACCATGACAAATTCTCCCATAGAGAGATTCATGCAGTGGGCTTCCAGCTCATGGGCTCAGCACTGAGGAGTATGCAACAAGGTGCAGTGCTGTTGATCTCGCCTCCCAAGTGCATGGCTGGATGATTAAACAGATCTTTGATCCAGCTGCTTTTCGGAAGTTTGAAAGCAGGATAAAGGCTGCAAAGCTCCTCCCACAGCTCAAGACCCATTATCTAGTAGTGTTTACAGAACCCTGGTGCAGCCTCCCAGTTTGACACCCCTTGGCAGCCACAGTCCCTCTCTCAACAGGTGGCTTGAAGTGCCACTACGGAACTGGCACAATGGTGACAATATGAGCAGCCTGTTCTTAGTTGGGGTGATAAGCCTGAGCACAACACAGTATTAATGCATCTCTATTGCTTGTGATACACAAGTTCTCTTTTCTGAAGTTAACTCAGACCTTTGCACAACGCTGCATTATCCAGTGGTGACAGACAACAAAAATTCAGGGAAAAAAAATTTTTAGCACTCTCTCGCATACCCTGCCCCCCCCTTTCTTCAGGTAGCCCACAGGCACTGTTGCTACACAAGAAGATTCAGGTTCCTAAATTCCAAAGAATTCACAGCCCAATGTTTAGCACACAGCATCACAAGCATTAGTTCTTACTGTCTCATTTCAAAGGCCTTAAATGTTAAATTCTGCTATAGATCATCCCCTCTGGCAAACTGCAAACATCAGTAGATTCCTCCAAAGCATCTGGTTAGGTTGTGGGCAGAGCAGAAAGTTTTATTCATAGAATCACAGAACAGTTTGGGTTGGAAGGGACCTTAAAGATCATCAAGTTCCAACTCCCCTGCCATGGGCAGGGACACCTTCCACAAGACCAGGTTTGCCTATAGCAAACAGAAAAAAAAAAAAAAAAACAACCAAACAACAACCACCACCACCAACAACCAAAAAAAAACAAGCCAACAACAAAAAAAATACAGCACCAAAACAAACCCCAGACCAACCCCTTTCATTAATTGGCTTCGCCACCTGCACGTAAATTCTAA
>NW_010127852.1:18912-32538 GCF_000699245.1 Pterocles gutturalis | reverse complement strand
ACCCAGTAGCTCCTCCCAAAACATATTCAGGATTGTAGCTCCAGTTTCAAAGTTCATTATGCCAACGCCATTTGGAGGCTGTGTTTAACTTGTTCAGCTCATTTATTTTTAGACCCTGCAACCACTAATTTGACACTCAAGACACTTGTAACAACCCCTAAAGTATCTGACCAGGAGAAGATACCTGCTGCTCTATTATGCACCCTAAGAAACACATGGGGTGGTCCCATGAGGAAATCTGCAAAAACAACATGGAGTTTCTTCCCCATTGTGGAACTTCCCACTGGAACTCGGCTCTCCACCCAACACTTTTCTCTTTCACACATACATACCAGTTTTGCATTGGCCCACCTCTCCAGCCTGTCCAGGTCCCTCTGGATGGCATCCCTTCCCTCCAGCGTGTCCACCACACCACACAGCTTGGTGTCACCGGCAAACTTGCTGAGGGTGCACTCCATCCCACTGTCCATGTCGCCAACAAAGATTTTAAACAACACCAGTGCCAATACCAGCTTTAAGGAACACCACTCAGCACCAGTTTCCACTTGGACATTGATCTGTTGACCACAACTGAGTGTGACCATCCAGCCAATTCCTTATCCACCGAGTGGCCCACCCATCAAATCTGTGTGTCTCCAATTTAGACACAAGGATGTAATGTGGGACAGTTAATTCTAGGGGTCTAAATCTTCTCCAGTTATGAAAGTGCAAGACACACTTTAACAAGTCTCCCTGACACTACAGTCACATATTACTTCAAAACATTTAATCCAACACATTGCTTTGAATCAAGACGGTTGACTGAAGGTACACAAATAATAAACACATCAAAACATGCTCAAGTCTTGCAGTGCTCACACACTATCATATATACAAGGGAAGATCGTAGGCTGGCATTTCTGTAGAGAAAAAGGAGCTTCAAGAGCTGCACTTCGCAAAAGCAACCTTGTGGACTGCATTTGCAAGGCTTCTCGTATTTGTTGATGTTTGATCAGTGTGCATTTTATTTTTAAGCTCTGATATTCTGGATGGATAATTTGTTTTGAAACCACCGAGCTAAGTTAAATTCTGCTCCAATTATGCTCCTTCCCCAAGGAATCAATGCAGTCCTTTTAAATTTATATCTTTTATCACATCTGATTAATCATAAGGCAAATCCTACCATCTACAAAAGATCAAGCAGAACTCAAAGTTACGCTTCAGACTGTAGCAAGTGCTTGGTCTTTCCAAGAGCATCCCAGCAAACAGGGCAGATGAAGAGCACAAGAGCTCTTGCATATGAACCAGGGCATGTATCCTTTTGATGCAAGTTACTTAAACTCAGTAAACTTAATTTTAGGATCAGAATTCACATACATTATGCCTATTTGTAGATTACATATCCCTGCTAGTTCTAAGTGTACAGAGGCTTCTTCCAAATCTTAACTCACATAATTTTTTAAAACATTTAGGAAAAAACTCTTTAAATACGAGACAAAATGGGGAGACTTTACCTCAAAAGACTCATTCAATCGGGCATGCTACACAGAGGATACTGTGCAATCTACTTGCAGTATCTCTGTAACCATGCAGCTGCAAGTGTATGATCCCCTCCCAACACAAAGGCGAAGATTTGGAAACTAAAAATGGAAGCCTGCTCCAGAAGAAAGGGTTATATATACAGGATTTTTTTTTTCCCCACCTTGATTCTGGGTTTTATCCAAAAGAAAAAGATCAGTCCCTCATTTCTTACTTATCACAGCCCTGCAGGAACAAGATCCCCTGTGGCATGTAGGTATACTCTCCAAGCACAAGAGGAAACAGTCCAGAGAATTTCATTCATCTCAGTATCTTTAGCTGTCTAAAAGTCAGGCATCTAATCTAAACTAGACATCTAGGCTGCCTCAACAGAGAGAAGCATCTCCAGACAGTGATTCATCTCACCCTAAAAATAATATTTCAGTTAGGGGGAGGGAGACGAGCACAGGTACCTGGAGAGTGTGATCACTCTCCTCTGACCAGAAAAGGGTCCTTCCTGATGAGGATCTGAACTTGTAAACACCTGAAGTCACAGCATTGCCACATCTCCAGATAGCTCTACATCACAGCACAAGAAAAAACATACTTTGTTCACAGAGCTTCGTGAAGCAGCAGAGTTCTGGGGTTATTCAATTATTTGGCTTTCCGTCTGCAGAAGAGCATTAGTACAATGGACCACTGCTGACTGATCAACAAGCCCCTCATGTGCCAGCTGTATGCTGGCGTTCAAAGGCATTATGGAACTGTAACTGTCCGAGCAGTGTTCTCGGGCATCCTCCAACCACCCCGTTGCAAAGGGACCTCCTGCTTACGGTGTGCTTTTCTGGTAGGTTCTTTCTCCACACCACATTCACTAACCTGTAGCCTGAACTGATATTTTTTCCTCCAATGAACTAATTTCATATAAAGAACAGAAATTTTATTTCCTGCCACTGAGAGCAATTATGGGAACATTGTCTTCTACAAACAAGTATTTGACACACCCATTTAGCAAAAGAGAGATCATCTCCAAATACCACCTTCCCATCCTGAAACCCTATTCCTAAAACTGCTGCTGAGATCCGTAATTAGCAAACGCCTGTATCTGCTGAGAGACTGGTCACACAAACTGTCACAAATGCAGACAGCAAACAGAAGGAGGGCTCTTAAGGACATTTAAATAAATCCACGAGCATTGGGTAAACTTGACCTCTCAGAAGAAAAGCAATGGAATATAAAGCTTTACACCACGGTCACAGTTCAGAATTGGCACAGCTCAATAGCAGGTGGAAGGTGTTGCCAAACAGAAGCTTTCACTTTCACCTACAGAAGCATGCTGGTTCTAGTGCAGAATGGCTATTACAATAGCATCTGATAGCTGCTTGATAGTTCAGCCTCTTAAAAACAACCTAAACACCAAGAACCTCCATCATCTAAGAGGACTTGATGAAACAAAGACTCTGACGCACCCCAAGGAGGGGGACATCAGGTTTGAGACACATCAGTGGTGAAAAATTGAGTTTTCAGCAGCTTGTGCTGCTGCTATCCTTGAAAACTTTGTCTTACAGCCCTCTGAAAGTGACACGTTTCATGAGCAGTGTTCAGATTTAACAAAGTATGGAAAAAGAAACAACAAAAAAGTATTTCTAAACACATAGACAATGTTTCCAAGGGATCCTTGAAGATCAAAGGCAGAAGTCAGCTGGACCAGTTGTGCAGCACACTCGGTACAGGCTTCAAAGCTCAGAAAGCCAGAAGTTGCACAACTGGAAGTTAAGTTTGATTTATTCAGCAGCATTGGACTGGCAGGGGAACAGCAGCTTCTCAGCATTTCACAATGGGGACTCTTCTTTATTCATCCTGCCTAATAATATACTGACACTGGAAAATTACATTACGAGGGTAGTAACTTCTCTAAATAATTGTCACTCAAAGACATTCTGCAATGCTTTGTGATGTCTTCCAAAGCAGGCTAGTTGAAAACTGGAAACAGAGTTTCATGTCAGAACAATTGGTTCATATACAGTTGGCTGAGGTATTTTGTTTTCTTCAGCTTCATGATATAAAAGCGGCTGCAACACCTGTTGGACTAAGACATCTCATGTGTGTTTCATTTATCATTTTTGGATCAGCTACTGGGATCCTGGCCCTGATAGTAAAACTGAGATTATGAAAACTGGCCAGAGTTAAGAGCATTTGTGTTTGGCTTGGTTGGAGTTACCCAAATTTTTCTTTGTCTAAGAAACTAGATGAAAATTGTATTTTAGGTCTCAAACACTTGGGTCTTATCTTGCAGTTTAACCCTTGAACAGAACTAATGCAGACTCAGTACACTGCTGGGAGCTTTGGGGACTGGGCTTCAAGAACTGGCTACATGATGCTCATGATTCACTGGCCAGATAGGAGAAGAGCAGGAGGTTGGGTGGGTTAAAGCATCTGAGAAAACAAGGGATTGAGGAACGGACACAGGTAACCACTGAGGTCCCAAAGTCTATTAGCAAATACAGCAATTAAATGAATTAACTAAGAAGGTTCAAGCTTTACATGTTAGGAAGAGTCTGACCTAGCCAAATTTTCGAGGTTATCCATCATTAGATATTCTGATCTCTAGTATGAATGGAAGTGTGAACACCGAGAAGGATCTTAAAATCTCACCTATATTTCTGAATACTCCGATTTCTCAAGATCAGCCCTTAATACTGGAAAGCATCAGGCAAGAATTTAAAGAATAAAAGAGTCAACCACCCTCAAACTACCAAATCAATGAAAGAGACCTTCCACAGGATGACATCTAATAGCCCTTGCCAGGCCTGGTTCTAGTTACACAGTCACTCGCTCTAACGTTTCTGGGGTAGCAATCAGTAGGTTATCTATACATGCACTAGTATAGAGAGCAACTCCTCTGTCAAGGCTGCTTTGACATGTGCTTTCAAAGGAAATGAGAAGTAAAAATCCTGCACTTATTCTTGCTTGAAATACTATCTGTCTGAGATGCTGTTCCAGACCTGAAGGTGGAAAAAGAGTGTATCTGAAAAGTTTTGTGGACAAAACATAAGCACGGTCATTTAAAAGCAAACAGTTTAAAAACAGGCAATTGCCTTTTTTTCTAGAGCTCATTAGCTATCTAGTTATAAACTCCTCCAAGGCAATACTGCACAGGTGAACACCATTAACCTTGCTGACAGAGACAGCGGGATATATTTGTGTCTATATAAATACATCTTGTGTATAGGCATGCACACACACACTTCTAATAAGCCTTGACTTCTTTTAGAGTAAGGTTTCCAGGTCCTAATTATTGCTTCAAATGTTAAAATAAGCAAGCATATAATGTTCTTACCCAAGCTGATATTCTCATTTTTTCCCCTCATAAAATCATCCTTTAATAAAACCTCTTCAATCGCATTCCTCACAGCACATCTGTCCAATTCTCCTTGGTCGCTATGACACACAACGATGCTCCAGCAATATTCTGGGGATGATGTGATCATATATTGGCATAGATTGTTGAAAGAAAAAACAAAGTGGGGTAAGTATACTTTCTGTTTACTTGAATGCAAAGATGAGCTTGGTATTAGATCTTCTGTCTCTGCTGACTAATTGTGGTTTGCTCATCTGTGCAGATTTACTAAGAAAGTTCCTAATATGCACTATATCTTGGACCTGCTTAACACCAAACATCAACTGAGATTATTCCAGTATGTTGTTTGATTCCATATGATCTCACGCAGACTAAACTCCTAGTGACTTCAAATGGAAGTCTACCTCAATTGCACATTTCTGGCCAACGCTTATGCTCAAGCACAATTGTAAAACATGGTGAAAAACCAAAGTTGCAAAGGGCACAGGCTAACAAGGAAGACAATTCTATCAACCTTTATTTGGTAACTTTTTTTTTTGCAAAATACAAAAGTGGTTCTAAAAACAAGAGAGAGAAAGAACAACCTGCAGACTAAAGTATTTTACATACCCACACCTTTTTGAAGATAACTGATAGTCATTTCAGCCATTGCCTTCTCTTTGTAATATTTCCTGGTTTAATTACTGAGAACAGGAAACTTCTGAGTAGGCTACATTAGGGGAATCACATCAAAATGCAGCTGCTTCATGGTCAGTTTCCATTTTTATCATCTCTGAGCATCTGTGCACAATGTTAGTGATTACGAGTTGCACCATTCATTCCCCAGCAGGAGAAACAGTGCCAGAAATTCTGCTGTGTGTTTTGCTTGGCAAAAAAATAGAAGTCCCTCTGGAAAACAAAAGGGAAGGAAAGTGGAAAGAAAAGAAGGTACCCCAGTCTGTTACATCTTTTTGTCCTTGTTCAGAACAAATTTTTACACACAAGCAGGTGAGAACAAGTTCTATATAATCTTAGCTTTAAGACATAAAAATAGGAGGAATTAACTGTGACCATGCACTGTGTTATGGCATAACTATAACAAGCTAACAGACGTCATCTCTGGTTAATTTTGAGTTTTCCCCCATTCTTCAAAATACTTGACCATTGGAGTAGAAATCAAAGAACATCTGTTTTTCTATCAGACATAGTTTTGGAAAGATCTGAGGATTCATTTTAAATTTTTGTCAGCAAATTTTAAACAAAGAAAGTGTTTTTGGACCACAGTGCCTAGCAATGAAACTACCTAGGAGAAGATACTGGAAAAAAAAAAATCATCTTTTTTAAATCAAAGTAAGACAGTGATCATGTAACAGTTACTTATGCTACTTTTCATATTAATTGTAAAGATCTTTCTGTAAAAAGAGTCTGTAACTTCGTCTGAGTCCAAACCTTCTGAAGATTTTGTGGAAATAAAATTTTAAGAGACAACACACTGTCATTTGCGAGTTTACAAGTACCCTCCACCGCCTTCCTAAAGCAAATCACATTCCTTCAGTTTAAAAATGCAGTAAGATGCCTACGGTGGCAGGTGTAGCATACAGTGCTAGAGCTGATTCTTCCTTTATTTCATACAAAAGAATTTCCAATAGAAATCAAAGGTCCCTGTGTACAGCTCTTTGATGAAATACCCCACCAATGAACATAACTTCTTCCAGACAGCAACAAATTTGACATTACCTGACAGAGTATTCTCTTTCCTACAGGTTTTTTTGGCTTGTTTTTACGCTTCCATTCAAATACATGGCATCAACAGGACAACAGATTTCAAACCTGCATCTTTGCAGTAAAAAAATTAAACTCTGCTCAATGGATTCCACCTCTGCTGCTGTAGAAGGAGAGTAAAGCCACCAGGGAGTGTCAGGGCAGCAAATCCCAGGGGTACGAGGGTGCTCAGGGAACCAGGGATGCCCTGACTTGGATTCAAAGGAGCATTCACACAGGTTCAAAACAGGGCAACTGAAATGACAGCGTAAAGACACCACTGACTTCTGGCCTCCCCACAGGAAAAGCCTGGGCAGCCTAAAGAATCAGAGGACTCCGTGTTCAGCCTTTTTAATTAGCCGTTTTTCCTCAGTAGCATTTTAATTATTTTTACATGGCACCCACTAGGGAGGCTGAGCGGAATTCATTTTTCTTTAGGGAGGAGAGATCTTGGAGCCCCTGGCAGCATCCCTCTAGTTTGCTTTCTCCGAGACTGGTCCCTTTACTGGTAGAATCGGGCAGGACCATGGGAGTTAATAAGCAGCTGGCCAGATGGTGCCTGTCCAAAGGTGCTGGCTTTGTAGACAACTGTAACTTCTCTTTGGGAATAAGTCAGTGATACAGGAGAGCCAGGCTGCATTTCAATCAAGCACAAGCAGACAGACTACTAGCAGAGATAATTATCTTTGTCTCTTCCCCCATCCCCCCCCCTTTTTTTCCCCACTGTTCTCTCTTCCCCAAAACCAGTAGATGCAAACCCACGGAGTGAGAAACAAAAGATCCCCAGGGCTAAAAAGGACATTCTTCCAAACACTACAAGCAGAAAGCTAAATGTTCTTTATTCAGATGCTATCAGCACTTACACCCCTACTTCTGAGTTCATACCTATGTAATAACAAAATGGCATTCAACAATAAAAGCTTTTGATATCCTAACTTAAAGACAGCTTAATGGCATATGCTCTTGGTCTTGTGTTAATGAGGCCACACTCGTGACCGCTATCATAAGACACTTCAACTGCTGATGATGCAGCCTTGGACCACAGCAGCAACTAGTTACTACTGTCTCAACTAACTTCATGTTCATATTCCAATATGGAAAACATTTCAGTGCAGCTCTAGTGCGAAGGTGGGAACTGCTGACACATCCAAACATTGTCTAATTTAACATCAGAAAAACATCTACATGGCTACAAAAGAACATTTCTGCCAACAGAGCATTAAGTAAATAGGATAAGACTGAAGATTTTTTTTTCCTCAGAGAAAAATGACAGTTGAGATAGTAGCTAGGAGTCTGACTTTGTTTTCCTTTCTGACAACAGACGTCACACTACCGGGAACTAGTCATTTCTATAGCCCCTGCTCTAACTCTCTAAAAGGCATAACAGATTATCTTAGCGTAGTAGGCTACAGACCTTAAGGATCCTCAAGAGTAGCAATAATTGGAGCTATGAAGAAACTCGACACTAGTGTGCAGATACAGAGTCAAAATAAGGACTTGCATGAACTTACTTCACCCATTCCTTGAAACAATCTGGAACCAATTTATTATTCCAGAAAGTTCCCTCTGCCTGTAAACACATGCTTTCTTTCTGAAAGCTCCCTTTTTAGGCAACGCTAGGATCTCTTCCAGTTACCCCAGTGACTCCAGCCCACAAAAGGTGTTTGCATTTGGAGGGATGATGGGCAAGTCCCCTCAGACTGCAGCCATCGAATCCCACAGTGCAAAAGCCCCTTCCCTGCATCACATAGCACAACCACATAAACCTGCTACACTTTTATTCTTGTTAAGACAATAGATCAATTAAATAGTCCAAGGGTAGCACGTTTGTTCCTCTGAAGTAGCGGGAAGCAATTAACTGCTCTCTACTACCTGAAAGGACTTCTGGGGTCATGGGCAAGCCCGGGTTCTTTGCAAACAGAATGCTCTGGCAGTATAGAGACTGACAGAGGAACACAGTGGCTCTGATGCCTTCCGAATTCACATTGTTCCCTGCTGCATCACATAATTTAGGCTCCCACGTGCAGAGTCTAAGTGCAGCGCACACATCTTTCCAGGAGAGGAAGAAAAAAAAAAGCAAAAAAAAAAAGCAGCTCTCTTCAAGTAACTTGGCAAACTGCTTCATTCCACAGAGTCAGTGCAAGGACTGAACTCCAGATTATTTATAAATCCTCATTTTAAAGGAATCTTTTTTTTTTTTGCACAGTACTAGGCTAATATGAATAGCCTTTTCAGAACCTTCACTGAGGAGTGCAAACTGAAAGCTGCTTTCATGTAGTCCTCACATTTATACTTCTTAAAATGCTTCTCTCTTATCTAAGAAACTACAGTGACACTACTTTCAGTTCAAGCTGTCTTCACTTGAGTTTCGCATGCAAGATTCATACTAGGTAAACAATTAAATTATCAGCACTGTGTTATGTCCAAAACTGCTATCAGCTAGAATAGAGTTACAGAGAATGTTCCTACACTGAATGCAGAAAACATTTTCTGCAATGTCAAGTAAATCTTCCATGCAGATGACCTATGAATAGCACCATTTGGGAAAACCAGAAAACCCACTAGCACACTTTTCTATGCTTTCATGCCCTGACACTTCTCTCATCGTATTTTCCCCTTTTCCCATCTGTGTAATGCCCACCACAGGATAAAAATTCAACTGTAGATAGATCCTTGGAGTCCACATAACAGAAGTTTTTCATGACTGCATTAATTTCCAAGTTACAAATCTGTGACTTCTCTTCCTCTTTCCCAACTCTGACAAGTGGACATGTCATATGTTCATTAATGCCATTCGCTCCATTTAAAAATCCCCTATAGATTTATCTGCTGTCTTTCTGTTTGCAATTATATCCCTAACACACTATGGGCCATGGCCTTTAAATAACAAAATTCAAGCACTAGAAAAAAAAAAATCATGCAGAGAAAAGTATTAGATAAAAGACCCTGCAGCAAGACTTGTGTTCCTCAGCTTCTCATCACCTGCAGTTTTCTCTTCCTAACAGCACTTGAGTAACTCCCCAGCTTAAACAGCAGTATGGATGGATACCATCAGGCTTGCATTTTCGTGTAGCTAAGGTAATGTCTTTGCTTTGTTTATTCACTCTGCCACACCATACATACAAACAAACAGGACAACAATAGGATTAATCTGCCCACCTTTGACATCTTGTGCATCACAGAATCATTGAATCACAGACTCTTTCAGGTGGAAAGGGATCTCAAGAAGCCTCTAGCCCAACCACCTGCTCAGAAGGATCATCTACAATCAGACCAGCTTACTCAGGGCTTTATCCAGTTGAGTCTTGAAAACCACCAAGGACGGAGGCTCCACATCTTTTCCAAGCAACCTATTCCACTTCCTGACTGTGCTCACAGGGAACAATATCTTCCTTAAAGCCGGTCCATGATGATGGGTCCCAGTCACCTCCTCCTACATCTGTGCAGAGATGTGCTCCAGAGAATTCCCTCCATGCTTTTCCCACTGAGCGAAGAGAGGCTGATAAGCCTGCAGTTCCCTGTATTGTGCTTTTAAACTTTTCTGAAGATAGGCAAATGTTGTACCATTCTCCAGCCATTGGCACTCTTCCCCAGTCTCCATGACTATTCAAAGATGACAGAAGACAGCCTTGTATGGACATGAACCAGCTTTCTCAGCAGCCTTGGATGCAGCCTGTTTTGTCCCACTGACTTGCATGGGTCAAGTTCTCCCAAGTAATCCTTGACATGGTCCTTGTCCAATGGGACTCCTCCTTCTTGAACCCTTTCATTAAGCACAGAGGTCTGTGAGGCCTTATTGGTGAAAACTGAGGCACAAGTACCTTGGGTTTACCTGTGCCCACTGCCACTAACTCACCCACCCCACTCAGCAACAAGCCCTCAATTTCCTTGTTCAGCCTTTTCCTACTGAGTGAGTGAGCAGCTGTGTGGTGCTAATTGCCAGCCAGGGTTAAACCACAACATTTTTCCAGCAGATTTAGAGAGGTTCCACCTGTGAGCCAGAGACTTCCTCAAGTTGTCTAAAGACTTGGTATGCTTCCTCATCATCAGATGATGATCTGTAACAAACTCCCATCATGATGCCCTCTGTACTGGCCTATCCCCTTATCATGACCCACAGGCTCTTAACTTGCCTGTCCTCTGTCCCAGAAAGTTTCACTTGTTCAAACTGTTTCTTCACTTAGAGGGGAAACTCCCTCAATCCTTGTCTTCCCATATTTTCTATAGAACCTGTATCCACTCATTGCAGCACTTGTCATGCAACCTATCCCACCATATTGAAGTTACTCCAAGAGTGTTGTATCTGCATGCCCACAGAGTTCTATTTCCTCTTTTTGCCCTGCAAACCATTCCTGACATCACTCTTGTAACTCTCATCATTTGCTTGCATCACTTGCTTCTCAGCCCTGTCCACCATTTTCTCACCATTCACAGCTCTCTTCGCCACATTTTCCAGCCTGTTGGCAGAAATGTTCTTGTCCCACATAGCTGGGTGGATCTTATTCTTTCTCAGCAGTCTTAAACCCTCAGATGTTTCCATGACTGCAAAATCCAAATCCTTCCCAAAGACCTCAGCTGCACAGCCAGATGCTGACTCACAGGATCCATCAACTCCTCTCCAAGCCTTTTTGCCTTCACAGGAGAGATGGATGAGCAGCAGGAGGTGACAGTCCAAAAGACAGACAAGCATCATCAGACTCTGCACAACATTCTGGCTCTAAGCACCTAGTAAGCAGCAAGCCTTCTAAGACTTCAGATCAGGATCGTAGATGGGTACCTCTATTCCATACACGAGAGAGCTTCTCTTTTCCCTTTGTGCAAAAAAAGTACTTGAAACTCAGCTGTCTCCAACACCTGCCCTGAAGGGAGGTCACCTTCCTCCCCTATTGCCAGGGCACTGCATCTGTTCTGTAACTGCAGCGTAAGCCTCCTGTGAGTGCAGAATTTCAGGGCTTTCAGAGAGCATTCCAGAAAGTGATTATGATAAGCAATCAATTAAATGAAAGAACTATTTCCCTTAATACAGTTTTTGTTTTTTAAGAAACTAAAAAAATTACTGTATGTGTATAAGGAGCATAAAAGTATCTACTCCGTTTTAAGACAAAACATTGGCAGCTTCCAAGAGCATGCACAAATCTCATCCAATGAGTAACTCCACAAGAACAGTAATATAAACATTCCCCCATCTGAACAAGTTTTATCAATCTCTGTTCAAGTCCCAAGCTTTGTACGCCCATTTAGGAAAAGCATTCTCCCTGTCTTGCAACAAGTCATAAACAATACGTTTGTTGCACCTTAACAGTCCCATTATCTTCAAAATACGTGCTGGATAACACCAGTACAATTATTTTATACTGTATGAATTTCCATGGGTAAACCAGACTGGAATGGAGCAAACACTCTGCTGATGAAACAGGGAATGACGCCCACAGCTCACTCCACCATGGTCACATTTAATACTGCAGCCGGAACAGCAGCGGATACCTCACATTGCTACTACCACCACTAACCACGAGCAAAACTACACAGTAACAGATTATTAAAAACATGGCATTTTATACTAGACCACACAGGTGTTGGAATTTTATACCAGAACTGGTCACATTATAGACCAGAACTCATTCCCAAAAACCTAGGAGTGAAACTTTTAACAGAACTATGCTTTTAATAGTGTTATATTGTACTTATGCAGCTAAAACTACGTAGGTCCAAGGCATCTGAAATAGAATAAAGCAGCAGCATGGTCCAAAAGGTCAAAGATCTGTCTGAAACTGGAGGCCATAAAAGACAATCATTGACATGGCTTTTTTGCAGCTAGAGCACAGACTAGAAGCATTCTGCTTATCTGTTTGTATATCAGTTTCAACCTGTACAGGAATATCAATTACTTTCCAAGGATAGCCCTCACCTTGTCGTTTCAAAAGTGGGGAGTGATAACAGCATACGTTTATTTTCTTATCTTTCTCACAAAAACAGTCACAATTTAAAACAAACACTAACCTTGCCTCTCAGAGAAAAGGGCATTTATTTACCAGAATATTTTGAAGGTGTGAAATCCAATTCAATAACAACAACAGGCATATTAAATAACAAAGCTTCAGCAAATATATGTAATTAGATGACAACATAGTCTTTTAAGCAGATATTTCTATTGAATCTTTGCTAGACTCCATGCTTGTCACCAAATTAGATGGTGTCCCATGGTATGCATTATAAATGAGGTGATTCATTTCAAGAGGTTTATCACCAGTGACTAGAATTATAATCAACAATATACATTAGCATCTTCTAATATTTACAATATTTTGGAGCCGAGTTTGATCTCAGGCTAGCTTCATATGTCAGCAACTCCCCTGTCTTTGTACAGACTCACAATTTACTCTGAAGTAGGTTAGAACAGAGCCTCTAATTTTTTTATGAAGCATTATGGGGCTCAAATATGTTTTTAAGGTACACACTAATGTCAGACTATTTGCATACTACAAGGCATCCTCCAAAACCAGAAAAGTTTCCTTTTTTTTTTTTTTTACTGGCTACAATGATTAACAATCTTTTTACTTCGCTAAAGCTCCAGGTCATTCGCCTCCTTAGCTCCCCAGAAACAGCAAAGGAATAAGACTTTTCCTTTTTGAAGCTATATGCCTAAATACATCCAGCAATCTTGGCTCTCTTCTGTAAGGGTGATTTAAAAAATCTGATTCATTTTCTTACATCTACCGTTGAATCCTACAAAGAAGTTCCTTCATTTCTCTCGGCTGATGTCCCCACCTCCAACATCTGTAATTACGCAAACTGCATCACAGCAACCTTATCCCATAGGTACCTGCAGAAGTTTTCTACCATATATATCAGGTGCATTCTCTGTTTCCATGTCAAAGACACAGTAAAATTATATCTAAAGTTCCATAAAAGTAACAGGAAAAAACTTCTACAAATTCTGCATCCCTACAGAAACTTGAGGAAAAAATTGTCTTGTGCAACACATTCAGGCATTGGGTTGCATGTAGAGTAACCCAAAAGTAGGATTT
>NW_010127852.1:0-18889 GCF_000699245.1 Pterocles gutturalis | reverse complement strand
CAGCAGGAGCAAGACTAAAATCTGGAATCATTAACCTCTCTACAAACCAGAAACGTAAAGAAAAATTCAGTCTTATTGCCCAGTGAAGACTTCCTGCACTCTGCAGAGTCTCACTGAAATTCAGTCTTGTTAATTTTCCTTCTCCTCCTTAAATATCTGCTATTATATTAAATATTATTCACAGTTTTCATTATCAGCTACATAGGCTCCCAATATCTACAGCTGTCAATCAGCCCTACTAGGCATACTGTCCCAGAATCACCAACCTTGGGAACACCTCCCAGGTTTGCCATTCCTCAGATCCTGCCTCTGAGACCCCTGCACCTCCAAGCTCCCTTCTATAGGGACAAGGTCAAGCCTATGCAAGAACCTTCTCATTTGGTTCCTGGCACGGGAGCAGAAAGTGTGGAAATTCCAGTTGGGCTATCCAACCTGAGAGCTCTGCCAAGGTCTGCCATCCTTAAGGAAGTAGAGCAACAAAATCTGGAATCCTAACAAGCAGAGTGCCACAAGAACAATGATGCAAGGCTTTCAAGGTCCTCAGCTTGAAGGCAGAACTAAGCGGTGGACAGCTCTGACCTTAACACCACAAGGGTTCGTATCATTTTTTGAACTGAAATCCCACCGACCTAAAAATGTTGCAAAGAAAACATTCCAGGCTGAAGAAGGTGACATTCTTCTGACCACATCCAGGCTCACCTGTTTATCTCTAAATATTCATCCACACTCAGCAGCATCTTGTCTCAGCGTGTCATTTTCTGCACATTGATCCTCCACGCTGAATAGGAGAGAAAAGGAAATAAACCTTTGCATACAGGAAGAGGTTTTCTAACAAATAACCACAAATTGAGCTGAGCTACATGCTCTCTGTTCAGCTCAGTTCCAGTCAAAGCTATTAAATATAGGCACAGCAAGGAGACAAGGAACAACAAGAACAACATTCAGATGGTATTTGGGGATTATAATAAATCCAATGGATGTCCCGCATTAAACCAACTGATAGTGAATCACATTCTTGTTAAGACTGCCAATGCAACACGTTATTGTGGAAGCTGGAACTGGAGGGAAGCACTCTAACCTCTGAAGAGTCCTTTGACTTGATGGGATAAAAAAATAGCTTCACAAGTATGAAAAGGAAGTATAGGAGAACCATAGGTACTCCAAGAAACTTGAAAAGTTTATACTGTTACAAGTAGAGATATTGTCTAGGCCACTGAAACACCACATTGAAACATTCTGCAAAAGAGAGACATTGGTTGTGTTTTTCTTCTTGTTACTATAAGCATAAATCTAGAGTATTCCTAATGAAGTCAGAGTTTCCGCATAACAGTGCCAAGAGAGCAAAACAGCACCAGTCTTACCAAAATTCTTTAACTTTACCCAAGCTGAAAGCTGAAGTTGAGAAATAAAACAAACAAACAAAAAAATCACATAATGACACAGCAGAAATCCCTAATGATGTCAACACTTTCTAATCAGAATATGAAGGGCAAGAATGACTCCGCATGAAGCCACAAAGGGAGGAGAAAAAAAAAAAAAAAAAAAGTCAGAGTTACTATAAAGGAAGAGATCAACAAGATAGAAGAAGCCACAAGCTTCTGATAAGCCATAAGGCAACTCAGAACATCCATTTCATACTCAGGGGCCGAGGGGAGGAAAGAATAAATATTTCTGCTTTTAAAGAAGGCTTTGCAGCAAACTCATGACCAGTCTGAAGTAGGATGAATACAAGAAACACTGAAACTTCATACTTAAACATAGAAGGCCAGCTGATCAGAAAAAACACAGAAGCTGTCAAGCCATAAAGTAAAACACCTTCTTCTTCAAGCCAGAAATTTAGAGAAAAGGGGAAAAAAAACATGACTTAGCATCTAGCCATTGTAAAAAGTGAACAACACCACAAAACGTTAAGATGTTTTGGCCTTAAAAAGAAGATTCTATAGCACAGCCACTGGCATTCAGCAAAAGGAAAAAACAAAACGTTTGACATCATAGGGTCATAAATAAATTGCTGAGACATCATCTAAGGTGAAGGCCTTTTTGAAGAAAACAAACAAGGCTGAAGGCTATAGTCTAGTCACATCAACACAAGGAAAACTAGTTTCCTAGAACATGGACCAAAAATGATAAGTGAAGCAAAGGCTATGGAGGCAAGAGCTGGAATCTTTCATGTGACTTGCAGACTTGGACAGGGATGCCAAAGGACTTAAAAGAAAAGGGATCTAATTCTTTGCTGACCAGTATGATTCTATGATTGGACAACTCTGATGTCTCCTTTTTTGCTCTCTCCTTGAAACCTCCCATCTCCAATTTGTATTATTTACCTTAACTCACACTGACATTTTTCAGCTGGGTTCTCAAAGCAATTTAACTGGTGTATCCTCACTCACTGGTCATGCTCAAAAGGACTCCACTGTTTTCCATGTTCCTCCACTATTCCCCACGCACAAACACAGCTCTTCACTTACCACCTTCAAATGTGGCTTCTACTGCACTGTGCTTGATCCTCCACTACAGATTTACAGGAAGCAATGCCACAATTGAGCAATCCAGGCTCCCAGTGCAATAAAGTGCTCCCTTCAAAAGAGAGTATGTTCTCTACAGCAACTAGAGAGCGTGCAAAGATGTTCCTTACATGAAATACACATAGAGGGCTGGACCATCAATGCATGCCCTGGAACCTTTGAAGCTTTATTAATCTTCTCTTTAAACAGAAAGAAATTTTTCAGGAATTTAACAGGTACGTGGAAGTCACAGAAATGCAGATATTTTGCCTTACGCAGCACATAGGTTCATGCAAAAAGATCTACAGCATGAGACAGTCTCAAAATGTATGTCTAAAGCAAGCTTGCTGGTTTCAGTAACTAGCAGACCCTATAAATAACATTCTACTGTTGACACCTAGAATCAAAAACACCAGCCACAGTAAGACTTAGAGCCACAAGAGAACAGAGTATAGGAGAGGGGACTGGTGTTCTGGCAAAGGTATCTAACATGCAACCTTAAAGATTAGTGAGTCCAAGTCATGCTCTATAGCAAAACAACATTTGTAACTCCCATAAACAAAACCATAGACAGGGAACTACTTTAGACTATACTCTTTAATTCTTTTACAAAAGATCTTTTTCTTCTGAAAATCCTTTCAAAACACTCTTGGGCTAGTTAAGAATCCTCAAGTCCCAGATGCAGAGAGTTAATATACGAGACTTTTCTCTTCAGCTACTATAATACAGACAGAAGGACCCAGGTAACATTTTCAACCTTTCCACAGAAGATGAGTCTCTATTGGTCTCAGGAAACTCAATGATCTTTAAGGTCCCTTCCAACCCAAACCATTCCATTATCTACAAAATCACTATATGCTAAATACCATGCTGACAATTATTGTGTCTCCCTCACAAGAAGATTAACTTTCTAGAAACATCTAGCATAAGACAAAATCACATGCATTTCAAAACCTAAAAAAAACTCCAAATCAGTTATAAAAGACGCATCTCCCAACATTTATCAGCTAATATGAAACAAATATTTGCAATACTTGGCTTTTTAAGTCTATAGATATGGATTGCAGAAATTAGGAGGTGCTTTATGTATCAAAGACTGCCAAACATAAAGGAATAGTTTTTAGAAACACAATAAAAGAAAGTCTAACTGCTTCAAAACTGGAAGAACCAGGCCCCCTTTTCCTTGTTACACCAGAAAATGTTGTGTTACATTATTAAAAAACAAATGCAGGTTTCACAAAACAGTATTTTATGAAGTCTAGTACTTACCTTCTTTTTCATGTAGTGAAAAGCTGGAGTATCCAAAACACCTGTTATTCTGCTGCTGTAGTACCAAGGACTTACATTTGTGCCTAAAGGTCTGAACACCACAGTTCTCGCACAACTACTGGTCAGATAGACCTTTGACTAAATAGAACTCCTGCTACAGAAAGAAGAGCACAATCTATCCTAGGAAGTAATAACAATTAAAACAGAACTGATTTAAGGAGACAACAGAGAAGGGATTCACAAAGGTGCTTAAAACATTGCTTTGCCCTTCACTGTTTGGTGAACTGAGCTGCAGAGGTTTTTAATGAGGATTGATGACCAGCTGGGGTTAATGGCTCTCAGCGGCACCTCAGGCCATTAACTCCTCCCTATCAGTTATTAATCCCCAGGAAATACCCTCTCCCTCTCTCTTTATTGCTTAATCATAAGTAGCAAGAGATGATCAACCAGTCAAGATCACGGCATGGTGTGACTGCCCCTGTTCCTGCCTCCTCACACAGCCTGTCTTATGCTGTAGAACAAACTGCTTAGATATTGCTACACTGGGGTCCCAAAAGGATGAAGAAAGACATATGAACAGAGGGAAAAAAAACATTTTGTCTGGTGACTGCATTTCATATTTCTTCTTTAGAATAAATATAGTATTTATAGATTGTATACTTTGTGGAATTATACAAAACGGTTTGCAATCCCCCTGCTATTACTACTGGGGACTCTTCTTTGCAGTTACAGGGCAATGGGACTAGTGTTCTTATTACTGCTGGTTTTAAAGCAAGAAAGTACCAAGCAGATGTTAGGAACATATAGCCTAAGAAGTAAAAGCACCACGGTCGACCTAACACACTGCACTGAAGAGGTGCCTGGAAGCACAGAATCACAAGGCTGGAACTCTGGGCTTTCCCTTGGAAAGAGCACAGCTCAAAGGAGAGTCAGTCCACCCCCAGCCCTGATTTTCCCCACCCAGTCAAACAGCTGGTTTGGCCCAGTCTCAAATCTGTATGTCAGCAGAGGATGATCAGGGAGTTGGTGAACAGAGTTAATAAAAGAGTAAGAACACAACCTTTACGTTTTAATTTTGTTGCAAAGACTGTACTGGAAATTGGTTTGGCTGAAGAAGGGAAGTGGCATTTGTATGACACAGCATCCTACGGAAAAAAATTATTTCATCTTTCTTGAATACCTCCACTCCGGACTCAAAACTTCTGAGAACATGACTATTAATCAGGACATATCTAAGTAATATACTTTAATTCATATCTACTGAATTCACCCACTCTGAAAGATGACATACAAATACACTAGAAAGCAATCTGAAGATCATCTATGCGGAGTGCATCTTCAGTGAGTGCATCTTCAGTGAGATCTACATCCTCTTACAGTGTCATTTTACATCAGTCTCACAGAAACAGCAAAAAGATATTACCTTTCCATTTCATTCTTTCCCTGTCTAGTATATTTGGACTGTCCATGTCACGAAGCTTGTGGGGCACTGGAATTTTTTAAATAGATCACTAAATTATGTCTTCATGTCTTTGCGAAAACTCTTACAGATAAAAGAAATCGTAACTTCCATCCCATGAAGAATCCCATTCATTTCAATGGGAACATCAGTGTCAATAAATGCTTGAAAACTTCTCCTCTTTAGGGGACAGACAGCACTTCAATCCCCAAAGGCTACAAGACGTTGATTATTATTATTATTCTCTTTAAAAGGAATAAGATCACATTGAGCTTCAGACCAAAATGTAGATCCTTTCAGGTCACATTTATCAATGATCCATGGTGATATAAATTAAATCAATGACATCTTTTATTTGTATACATATTGGAAGTTAAATGAATGTTCTGCTGTCCTACTTAAATACAATTATCTATCAACACACACACAGTTTTTGTGTTCCTTCTTGTGACAATGTCATATTTTTCTTACTTACAGGCAGGACACAATCAAGTAGAATAACCCCAAATTCTGAAGCTAGATCTAAAAATCAACACTTGCTCAATGAAAGTTTTCCCAATATCTGGGTGCTGTCGAAATGAAGAAGAATCAAGAAAAAGGCTGTAAAAAGAGGTAGTATATGTAACTTCAGAACAGCTTGTTTAGGTCCTTACGCCACCTCAGCTGTAACAACACTTTCATGACCGTCAACAGGCTTTGGATCAGGCTCGGAGTTGGAACGGAAGCTGATGATAACAGTAGGAGTGCACTGACTGATGCAAACAGACTTTGAATTGTCTGTTATTATGAAAGCTGTTTACAAAGAATGAATAAGTAATCCACACTGGGCTATATACACTACCTCTCTATTCAGGATTATTAGGCTAGTGTGGCTTACTGACACACTGTTTTTACCATTTGCACAACCACTTGATGTCTTGGTGAACACTTTCTAAAATAAATTCTAAATTTTTTAAAAAATTTGAAAATCCAAAGATTTTCATGGCATTTAGTAAAAACAAAAAACAAAAGACAAAAAACCCAAGAAGTGGGACCCCTCTTCCTCCTACACTAGTTTCCTTTAACCTAACAGCCAAGCTAAACCTGATGAAACATCTTTACATCAATTGCTCATGTTTTACATACTGTTTTATTCCCTAATTAATTGAATCACATACATCATAGTCACATTTATTAAATTTTGTTAATTATTAGGTACATTCTCACACATAAGATTTTAAAGATTTGTTTAATGTCATATCTATATATAGCAGACAATTAAATCATTATATTCATTAAAGTCACTCAATTCCTTTGGTTGGCAGTAGGAGACGGAACTATGAATACATGTTTCAGTTCACTTTAATACTAAAAGCACCCATTTGAAGCAGCGACAAGTGTACGTTTTGAAGGATCACTTGTGAAATGTGCTGGACTTATAATGTCAGCTTCTGAACCCTTCTGCTCCTATAAAAGATTTCCAGAATAGAAGAGACTCCTACCCAGCTATTGTGCTCGTCTCTTAGAATGGGGATTAAATAAGCACAGTTATATCCACCTTAGCTTTTGCACTACAGTCTTTGTAAAACGCATCCTTCAACTCAACTGATCATCAGAATGGGCTTCTGCAGAGATTGATGGCTAAAATTTCTTGGTTTATGTTATTTAATAGTGGTTCACAATGGTCTCCGCTGTCCTTAAAGGATATAAATACATTGTGAAAACAGCGCTACTCAGTAACAACTATAATAAAAACAAGTTTGTTTCCATGTCATTACAATGATCACACACAAAGCACTGCATATGGTCTTTCCAAAACCTCTCTTGAGGGGCTTTTGGTCACTAGCATCCATAACTCACAAACCAGCCAGCCTGGAAATTCAAGTTAGTAGCTGAGAGAGAGTAAGTAATAGAAGATAAGTCTGCTTGTAGTACATAGGAAAAAAATGACCACAGGGGGTTCAGCCCACTGAAGATCTTTGGGCAGTGGTCTGTATACCTGAGAATGGTTCCTAACTCCTGGTTTCAGATGCTGCCTTATCCCGTGTTCCCACTCAGTATCGGGTCAAAATCAGGCACGCATGATCCCTTCTCCCATTCTGCCCTGATTACCACAAGGAGGAAACCGGACCTTTTTGGCCAGACTGGCACCACAATATGCTCTAATTAGACACCTAATTTGGACAAACCAATCTTATGGTTTGGATTTAGACTAGATATTAGAAATAAATTATTTAGTGTGAGGGTGGTGAGGCGGTGGCCCAGGTTGCCCAGAAGAGCTGTGGATGCCCCATCCCTGGAGGGGTTCAAGGCCAGGCTGGATGAGGCTTTGGGCAACCTGGGCTAGTGGGAGGTGTCCCTGCCCATGGCAGGGGGTTGGAACTCGATGACCTTTAAGGTCCTTTCCAACCCAAACCATTCTGTGATTCTATAATACATGCCACAACCTATACTCGGAGGTCAGTCAGATGCAGCCTTTCTCCTTAAAAGTACAGCCTATAGATAACACACCTCTAAATTAGATCCCTTAAGTAAATGCTTGCAACTGCTTGGGATGAATCCAGTCTTAGTATCGCTTATTAATAGCAAAGATTAAGACATTCACACTAATGCTCTGAAATATAAACCTTAACTTTGGTATAGTCTAACGCTTTTCTACCATTCTACAAATGATAGTGACAAAACAGAACAAAATACAACAGTAATACAAAGCAGCACTATAAACAAATGTATTTTCTACTGCAAAACTCACATGCGTTTTTAACACTACAAATACGGATCTCTATTCAATTCTTTTGAATCCAGCTTGCATTTTGAACACAAATTTGCTTTGCCTTACTCATGGGGAGAAGGAAGACATCTAATCCAATTCTACTGAGTGTTTTCTGTGCTATAATTTAGTGGTAAAACTGGCAGGCTGCCTAACCACGTCAAAAAGGGATACATTTGAAATGCTGTAACTATAAAATAACACGGAAGCTTTTAGCCACATTCATGTAGTGGAGACTACGAAAATGTTTACTTGTAACGTGGTTAGCATACGAAAAGATTAATCTAACAGAAAAAAATACATTTTCAAGTTGTGAAATTGTCTTGATGGATGTATAAATATTTTCTGTAAATAAAAGCGGATTTGAGATTCATATAATATTTATATCTTTTTTAAAACTAAAGGCATGGCAACTGACTCTGCAGAACATTTTTCAGGAATACTCTCGTTCTGCTATCTGCACTAAAGCCTTTATTTGTTTACATTAGCTTTTACCCTGATGATGATGGCGCTGATGGCTCTGTCTGGCTGAACTGCTGACAGGACACCATCAGCTTCGATGGAAAGCATCACTGAGAGAACAGGCGGGTTTTCAGCTCTGGGACTCTGATCGCACACTGTGGTGAAAGAAAAATCGATGCCAATGGCACAAATAAGGAAAGGTGACTTTTCCTCAAGACTGCAACTGGAGAAGTTTGAGAAAATTCAGGTGACCTACGGGGATATTGTCTGAGCTCATTTACTCGAGTTGTTTTCTTTTTGCCACTTCCTTCATTAAGTGTGACACTGGAAAATTCATTTTCTATTCTTAAGATTTGGAGACAGCTTCTAAATCACATGCCAGAGAGAGGTAAAGAGGTCTAAACATAAAGGAAAAGTCAGACATTCTTTTCCAGTTGTGATCCAACTTAATTGGGAGCTTATTTTTATTATATTTGTTATTTGGAACAACTAACAAATTGTCCCCCATTCAAGAAACAAAACAGAGCAGCCTGGCAGACTAATGGCCAACTCACAATACCAAGTAATTTTCATAAGATGCAGACAGCTGCTACCACAACCATTATTTCTGCCATATAAGGGTGGGACTACTTTGTGGAAGACCCAACAGTTTCTACCAAATTTCGCAGCATTTTCAAAAGTTGTGGCACACAATGAACGTCTGAGTCAAGACTCACAGCGAAGACTTTTACTGCTTTGGTGGCCCAAATTCTCAAGTTTGTAGAGAACAGAAGTGTGTTCATTAAACAACCTACAAAATTACACTTATTTTCTTTGGAAGCCAGATAGCATTAAAACCCAACTGAAGAACAAAGCAGTCTATATCTGGGCATTGCAGAATGTGATGAGTTACTGCATCTCAAATCATAATTATGGCATTAGAATTTTTTTTTATTAAATATTGTTAAAAAAGGAAAACTTCTGTGATCCATAGAGCTGTTTGACATACTTGTGGATTTAAAAAAGACTCATTCTAACTTAGCATCATAGTACAAATTATTTCCATTATTCTAAACAAATAAATCTAAATAAAACCGAAAGTGATGATAAATACAGTGAACACTATGGATTTGCGTCACCAAGTTAATCAAATCAAAGGTGTTACATTCAAATCAAAATATATTTTCCTGGATTGCAGCATGGCCAAGTTTACATAGTGCAAATTTGTGGATCATTCTGCCATTGTAAATGCTTGTGGATTTTGGGGGCAGAGGAGAGGGCTGGGGGGTTGCCGCTAGTACCCACAAAGAACTGGATGATTCAAGCACTTTTACAAACCTAACCTTGGACCATCGGCTTGGCCTCTCTCCCAATGCGCAATGAGAAGCATTCTGCACCAGCTTCCCAATTTTTTTAAAGGCCTATGTGTGAACCAGTACTGAACTCCAACGGAATGCCCCTGAAAGTCAGGTAATGATCTGTCATATATGAACTTGAAAATCTCTCTTGGGCATTAAGCAAAGCATGGGTTCCAGCTGGGATACAGAAAGTGCACCCTGAGAAACACCTAGCAAATAGCATCACACAGAAAACTTCAAAATCTCTTGAAGATTCCTTTACCAAAAGGCATATTGTATACATGGGGTGGAGCCTAACACTTGAAGCAGCAAGGGATTAACACCAATGCTTTCACCCATTATACACAATCTGAAAGCGGCGGGAGAGGAGAGGGAACAACCACCTAAACAAATAACCCAATTCCCAAGTATAGATCTGCATCAGTCAAACCAATGATTGTTTTGTTATTAATCAGAATAAGGGAATCAAAAATTAAGTAATTTCTTTCTTTTAATATCAAACGCATTGAAGCAGCAGTAATTTATTTTTATGTCATTATTTATTTTGATACTATGCAAAATACCATTTCTCAATGCTGGTTTTCTAAAACCAGAACCATTAGGATAGTTGTTACATATTTAATTTCATGCTCCACTCAGCATAAAGCAGTTGAGAGACTGCCAGCCACAGCAAATTAAGTAACCGGTTAGATAATTTCCTGCTTAATTGAAAGCAGGTAGTTTTTAAAAGTAGTAATTGATTTTGTTTCTAATGAGTGCATAGCTGCTTCTTCCTTTTTCTATTCCTGTTATTAAACAATATTGCACTAAACCTTTGTACATTGTTAATGACAGGCATAGGAGGAAAAGAACTGGAGAATACTGTTTATTTAATATTTTAGATCCCAATTGCAGTAAAAAAAAAAAAAAACCAACAGTGGAATGGTATCTCAATATTGCTCCTCCACTGCAAGATCATGCTTCAAGATCTAATCCAGGTCAAAAGTTGTTACCTTCATGCTCTTCAAGGACATGAAATGAGCCAGCAATCTCAGCTTAGTTCAAAGTGAAGAAGCATCAATCATCCTAGCAGACAACAACTGACCCCAGGGAGAAAAAAAAAAAAAAAAAAAAAAAAACAAAACAAAAAAAAAAGTGCTCTGGAATTACTACTTCCCTTTTACTTTTAGGAATGGTTTCTCCAAAAGAAAGCTGTGATACCTACAGACAACAGATAAAGAAATCTTTGACTGACACTGTTATATGATTTGGTAAAAAAGGACTTAATTCTCTACAACTGTTGAAAAAGCACCTGTCTCAAGCAGTTAATTCACCTGAAAATGATATTCAAAAACAAAAGAGTAATTGCTCTATTAAAATGTTTGAACAAAATATTACATTTTCTGATCTAAAGAAAAAAATCAAGATGACTCTGTCCATCTTTTTTTCTGACACTTCTTTGAAAATTAACGAAAGAGAAAGCACGTTCTATGTGTGTAGAACGTATTCCTGCACGCTTTGTATTACAATCCAATGTTTTGACAAGTTAATGTAAGAAACAATCAAATTCCAGTGTGAGTCATTTTAGACTCTATCCTCCTAACTGTTGAGCACCTGACTGCTTCCATTCCACAGGTGCATATATATATATATATAAAAGCAACAATTCCCTGAAGTGAGTGATACAAAACAACCTAAAGTCTAAAATCAGTAATACATCAGTACAAAAAAATCAGAAGCTATAGCGTCATATATACATGTACACGTAGTAGATTTATAACCACCACAAAATGCTGAGATGATTCTCCCAATTACAAATTACTGCTGACTTCAGGCTGGTAGGTATTTCCCACTTTACTAGTAGGCTGAGACAATTAAGGCATGCACCAGGTAGAGCAAGCAAGAGTTCCGCAGCCTGTCAGTAGCTTGATCCATGTGTTACTGAAAGTATTATGTACAGTTTTAAGTATTTAAATCTGGTATTTAGTATTTGAATCTTTCTTCTGAATTTAGTCTTACACACAGAGACTTAAAGAAAAACGCTCTATCCTCACAGAATGTAACAAAGAGGTTATCTTCTTTAGTTTGGGCTAAGTACAGTCACTGGCACTTGCTTGCATGCCGAATGACAAGAGTTTTTTGGTTTATCCACACTGACAAACCTCTAAAGCAGTTAATCGTAACAGCAAAGCTATGATTTTTTTTTTTTCCTGAAAATCACAGTTGCTACCCATAATGAATTTTCCTTTTATTTAAAGGTTATCAATACAGTTCATCTATTCATACACAATGACACCAAATCATGCTTGCATTCTTGATAACACTTGTACATATGTATGAATAGGTTAAAAGTTTTGGGGGAAATCAGAGACACATAGCATAAAGTAGTATACTTCAGAAGTATATTTCTGTATGTGCAGAGACACACTAATTCCAAGTTCTAGATTCTTTGCAGTTTCAGACTGCAGTTTATTGGCTGCTAAGAAGGCTGGGCTGTAAGAGCAGGAGTTTCTAGACAAAAGCATAATTCTAAGCTTGTCTTATCCAAACTACCTCAACCAGAATTTTACCATCGACTGATGTAAGAATTCTGCCAAATTCTTAGGGAATACAAAGTCATAGCAGCAAAGCCTGATCTCTCCTTTATCAAATAAGGTATTTGAAGAGGGAAGGCTGGCTCACAGACAGTCTTTAACAGATCAAGATTAATTACAGTGCCTAGGAAAGAGAATAATCCTCTGTTCTTTGCTCTAGTCCTACGAACAAACTAGCTTGGAGAAGTCTGCACAAAAGCAAGAGTAAAGGTTGAGATGCTGCTTGCAACGCACAATGCTTAGTCTTATCTTTTTCTGAGAGCGTGGTTAGGGTAGATGGTGTGAGATTAGTAACTGTTGAGAAAGTAGGTCTACCCACAGTGCATAATTCTAAATCGATTTACCCTTAAATATGACCCTGTGCACACATCAACTTGCAAGATCAGAGCCTTTGTGTGGAACTTGCTCTGGATTTTCAGGAAATTTTTAACTGTCCAAAGTAAAGTTTTATTCTTTTCAGCTATTAGACTAAAAACTGTATTTAACATTTTAAAGAAATTTGCTTCATTTGGCCACAGTTTTTATAGAAAAACAGCAGGATTATCCTTCTCTATCTTTGTTTCAGATGCGGCAGCCACAATTCCAGGCTGACTGACAGGTAAGTCTAGATGATACTGAGGGTCACCGGACTGGAACTATAAACTCTCAGAGTTCCCCACTGGAAAAGAGACGTGGGACAGGGAGTGGGCAGGAAGAAGAGGAACGTTAGAGAAGACATGAACTCCAGCATAGCATTTATCATACATTAAGGTAACCAACTACATGGTTTTCACTTCAGTATTTTAAATCTGCACTGGAAATGGTGGTTCCTAGGAAAAAATAGTGCAACATGGGTTGGCCAAACAAAAAGAAAAAAAAAGTGTATATATGCTATTAGATCTCTGAGGGCTTAAAGAAAAGTATCTTTTATCCCGTGAAGAGAGAACAGAAATGTTTATAAAACCCCACACAAACATACAGCTGTACTGCGAAAAATTTTATCTATTCTCCCTCCTCTCTCAAATAGCAACACTGCAAACAGACTCAGCATTGAATTGGCAGGAGTAGCTACAACTCTCTTAAGACAGGACCATAGCTACTAGCTGGGCTCTGCTGCAGAGGCTACACTTCCCCATGGTCCAGCAGGATGCCCTTCAGGGTAACCAAGTTAGCCTCTGCCCCAGTGTTATACAGAGTTCCTCCTATCGGTTAGCTTCACCGACCACTCAATTCTTTTCTCTTAGGTGAAACAGAATTTTGGCAATCCATCATATGGCTCAGTGCCCAGAGTCTGTGCCCATGGGTATTGTTGGGCAGTCCAGTGGACAGCTTGCCTGGGTTTTTCCTGCCCCTACTTTCTGTATGACACTGATGGGTCTTATTGACTTACACTGCAATGCAGCATTATAGATGTGGTGCTCAGGGACATGGTTTAGTGAGTTAGGTGGTGTTGGGTTGGACTTGATGATCCTTGAGGTCTTTTCCAACCTTAATGATTCTATGATTCTATGATTTGAGGCTTCCATATGCCATGACAGACCAGAGGAAGAGGAAATGGTTCTTGCAGGACTGAGTTTCCAACTCAGGATGCTTTGAAGTGAACGGTGTCATCCTTCCTGTGGGACTGACTGTTTGGCCAGGTTACAGGGAGCAGTCTCCTCTCTCCTCGACCCTGGCCAGTACTTTCATATTGCCATTGACCCCTATCTCGGCCGCCAAGGTGGGAACTTCCAGACAATAGTGCTCCAGTTGTTGATGATCCTGGATAGGAATCCATCACCAGAGGGAACCTCCGGCTGGTAGTGCTGCGATTGTGAACATCCCAGATGGGATTCTATTGCTGGGGAAACATCCAGCTGGTTGTGCTCCAAAGGGGAAAACCCCAGACAGATATCCACGGTGTGCTAACTGGATAGGAAGAACATCAGGAGTGGTAGAACATACAAAGACCCAGCAGAAGAAAGTGACTTGGCTCTTCCTCCGAAGAGCCCTATTAACATCGGTAGCCATTTTCCATAATTAGCGAGCCACGGGGACTATTACTAGCTTTGACCATATGTAAACTGTATCTGCAGGGTTGTCCATGACCTGGGAAAAACGAGGTCTATGTGAACCCTGTAGGAGGGACAGTAGGTAGGACATGAAAAGGGAACCCTATAGGCACGATGTGCCTTCTCAACCCACTGACATTAACATACCAGCTTTGGTTAGGTAGACAGGCCACCTTACCTAAAAGGAACATGAAAATTATGCCTGTTCAATAAATAGACTGGAATTTCCAGGTTAGAATGCTTAGCTTCCTGTTGCTTTTCATTCCATTTTAATTACATTATTAGTAATCAAATTTGTGGGCTTTGGATATTTTATGTATCCATACCTGCACACACTACACAAAAAACACATTTTTTTTTACACCGATAACACAGTCCATAAAGTTATTATGAACCCTCTCATGACTAAGCCTGCTCATTGGGCAACTCTAGGGATGCAATGACATGTAATTAAAACATGCTATTTTTCACTTCTTATCCCATTTTAAAGCCTGGAATATAACTCTCTGCCCTGGGCTTCCTTTCATCTCCTTACTCATAATCAACAATAGAGAGAGATCTAAAATCCTGCCCCTTCCATAGATTCTGTCCACCTTCTCCAGGACCACCTCACAAAACAGCATTCACATAGAGTACATGGAGCCAAACACGAGAGTTAATGCTTGTTGCACTGTGTACCACTGTCCCAAATTCCTAACCTCTCATCTGACAAACTTCTTTTGCATCCCAAAAAAATCTCTGAAGAAAATAGATTTTGAGCCAACCATGGTAGAGACTCTGAACTGACACTCATTGTGTCCTCCATGAAAAAGGCAGATCCCGTGCTACTCTGGAGGTGACATGGGTCTCAGAGGCTGAAATAGCCCCCAAGATGTATCAGGGAAGAGGCATGTACAGGTTACTTGGTTTGTCAGTGGGCCAGCCACTGGGAAGCACAACTCATGCACCTTGCAGATAGAGTTATATTTTCTCTGTGAACACTCCACTGGAGCTTCTTCCTCCATACCTTAGCTCGTAGCATAGGCTGCCTGAAAATACATCCTTTAGCCCTCTACCTTCGTGAATGGGTATAGAGGGCTCATGATAATCTAACCCTACAAAAACCAACAATAACTTTTGACTTACTGGCATTCAGAATCCCTTGGACTCTAATCAAAATGAAGACAAAACCTGAATAAGACAGCATGTTTGAATATATTTCAGTTATTAGAAGCAAGAGCCACGAAACCCCAATAATGTAAACAAACTTCAAAAAGGAAAAGAAAATTCTAACTTAGACAGCTGTCACTGATGTAGGCAGGTAAGCATTTTGCAGTACTGACAATGAAAGTCTATCAAAGACAAATCAATAAACAGTTTCTAGCACATGAAAAGCTTTCAATATAATGATTTGTTTTATTTTTACACTAAGAGATTCTTTCCTTCTTGGATAAAGCACATTCTATACAGGCAACCAAAAGGTATGTTTCCCATATTTCTTTATCAAGTCACTGCCACCATCACAATATACAGCAAGTCCTGTTTTGGAAAATGGGAATTGTTTGTTTGTATTTAAAATGGATGAGAAAAGCATAAAAAAGCTTTGAACATGTCTCTTAGGCATGTTGGCCCACACTACTTTACCAAAAGAAGTCCTCCAAGTTCAAAACTGACTGCCAAGGCTGCATACATGACATTTGCTATTTCTGTTCCTACAGGAGGGTCCAGATAAGATCCTTATGGGTAAGGAATAATGCTAGACAATCTCTAGCCAAAGATTCCAGAGAATGTTTTAGGCTTTACTTTTTGGAAGTACTGACAATGGCCCTGGTCCAGTAAAGCTCTAAAGAACATAATTTAAGCTCTTTGCTAGATGAGAACTGTAGAATAGAACACAAATATCTCACTATTACAAAGACTGAAAGAGGCAACACACAAGCACAGTTAAAGTTTAGTATTACCATCAGTTTTTCCTATAGTAAATCCCATGTCCTCATGGATCTGCTCCCTTGCCCATAAGAAAAATTAACAGCAAAGTATCAGAGTATGGACCTAGCCTTAAACACAATCCCCTTGGGCTACTGCCTCCCTCTCTACAAATTTTCCTCTTAATGCTTTTAGTGACATTTCCTGCCCAATCCCATTTTAGCTTATACATCTACACATATGACACCAGATAAACTCAATCTGCAGATATATCACAGGTGACGAGCTATAGACCAAGAATGCTGAAGCAACAGAGACACCAGGTTGAGCTCCATGCAGAGACAATTCAGCTCTGATTGAACGCATCAGCTCTGGCCACATCCCAGACCGCTGCAGATTCGCAGCCATAGAAGTACTTCCATGCAACATGGAACATGAATGCATCTCGTGGAGCTTGCCCAGTTACCTCTACGCTGTGCTCCCAGGAGAGCTAGGCAGCAAAGTCCAGCTGGATTTGAGAGCTCTGGGATGGAGCTGGTGCTACTAACCCCAGACTGAACTCAACCTGAGCCCTTGGCTGGGCATGGCACCAATCCAGCCTGGATCCAGGGCTGTAGCTGAGCTCATCTCTGTGCTCCATGGAGCACAGCAAGCAGGCTCCCAATGGTGCTGCAGTATTCAGGCTGAACCAGTACCTCCAGTTCAGCACTAACCATGCTGATGCAGGGTCAGGCCTCTGCATGGACACTGGCTGTGCTGGGTTCCTCAGCACTCCTGAGAACAGTAACACAGCGTGGACACACCCAAACAGGCACTTTCTTCATGCTTTGGTTCTATAGGGCAAAGAGAGCAGCTGGACTGCGTCCAGGCTCATAGTCTGTGCTGGATGTTCCAGACTCACCCTGGCTCCTAGGGAACTAATCAGACATTGTTGCAACATACCCTTTTGCTCGCATCAGAGTTTCCACAGGGCTCCTCTCCCTGGCATCACTTACACCAGTTGGCCGTGCCTCCTTCGTACGAGATCCAGCTCTCCCAGGTGTCCTGTCTAGGTGCAGCGCCCTAAGGAGACACATTATAGAAAGGTAAGATATGACGACGTAAAAGACTGAGCCTGAGATATAAAAGCATCACAATACCAGCGCAAAAGAAACACCAAAATTAGCATAAGTTATTACAAGTAAATCAGAATGGACACGCTATAATTGCATTATACAGAGACCATCTTTATATCAAGATGCCTGCATCCCAGCCTGGTTCTTTCATATCCAAAGCATTTGGTTACAAGGAGTTATAATTTGTTGTAAAAATGTTAATAAATTAAAAGCACAAAGGGGCAATTACAATCACATTAAGACATTCTGTAATTTTGGAAAATTAATGTTTCACTAAGACTTCATTTTTACAGATAAATTAGTCAGAACTGTGCTGTTCCTACACTGTACTAACCAGTATCAGTATTAAGCTTTTTGGAACCATATGGAAAGCTATCAATTTTTTTCTTAAGTAGAATTCTCATCACTTTGTTTAATGTCACTACAAATTACATAGGCTAATATTTACAGATGGTTTCATGTAGGAACTGTGAATCAACAAATTGCAAGGCAATAGGTAGTAACTACTCATTCTCAAAGGAAGCCTTGTGACCTACCTGCCTGAGGGCTGTCCAGAAAACCAGGATGCTCTCTCACTTCTGATCCCTCATTTGTCTCAGTGCCTCTTTGCAACTTTGGGAAGTCACCGGGGACCAAACTGCAGCAATATCAAACTGAAGCATGAGAAGTTTCTGAATCAAAAACAAAAAAAAAAAAAAAAAAAAATCACAGAACTGACTCCACAGTCAAGTGAAGATCTTTGGATGTTATACTGTAGGTTCACTTTTTTTGTTTCCTGGTACTTCAAGTTTCAGTCAACTCAGATTTTAAAAGTTTTCATTATAGACACTAAATGTAGAAACGTTTCTATTGGATCAATAAGAAGGGATGTTTGCCAAGTCTGACATGAGCCCTATGCCTTGCACAGTGACACTGAACATTTTAAGTTTCTCCGATGAGTTTAGAAAGCCTACAGCTTTTTAAGCTTTCAAAACATTATCAGCTTTTTGTGTCCCTCACCCGCTCAGGGGGCAAAAATGGCTCACCTTTAGGCAGCTAAAGAGAAAACAGTTTGCAAAAGTACTCAGCACACAGCAATCCCTCTCCCACCAACTTAGAAAGGGTACCACACATATACAGAGAGGAACCCCAGAATGATCAGGGTCAGGATGGATGGATTCCACATGGGAGAGATTAAAGGAACATATTTTACCCGGAAAAAAAAAAAAAAATATGGTAGACATCAGCAAAATAAGTAATGGTGTCAAAAAGGTGAATATGGAAGTCATTCACTCTCTCATAACACCAGAACTAGGAGGTGCCAGTTATAATTATCAGCTGACAAGACAATAAAAATGATTTTTTTTGTTCCTGTAACACCCAATGAAACTCCCCAGCGGAACTCACTGCCCCCAGCCCCACAAACACCAAAGCAAACAGCACTGTTTGCACAGGAAGGTCCACCGATATTTATTAAACACAGTGTCTGCCACCTGCGAGCCAGAAA
>NW_010127851.1:42743-83006 GCF_000699245.1 Pterocles gutturalis | reverse complement strand
AGGCGGGTGGACAGCCGGACTGGCCACCTGAGCCGGGCCCTGCCCGGGGCCACGCCAGCCCCCATGGGGGGGGAGCGAATTGTTAAGAGTCACTTAAAAAGGAGCCACCACTGTAACCCCTCCCTTGCTGCCAGCAGCAGACTGGAAGCTGGGGGAGCTCTTAGCATTTGCTTAAGGAGCCATTACGCCCCTCCCTGCTACCAGACAAACCCTCTACACAAAACCATAACAGTAGCCAGTTTATTTTCAAAGATATAAAAGCACTGGCTGTGCTAATGACTTATGTGTAATTATATATAAAAGCAACTGAAAATCGTCACACTCCACTTGTTTCATAGTCCAGATAAATTGCTGTTAATAACTGTTGTGGCATCAGCAGAGAATGAAAAAATGCACCTAGATGTCATTGTCTGACAAATTTTTGACATTGAAGACTTTTTCTTTTAAGATTTTTTTTATTTATCTGGTAGCTTCCTTTATGTAGAAGAAAAGAGGAATCCACAAGTGTTATACAAATGAAGCTAATTTCTCTAAATTATTTTCTTTTAAAAAAACCTGAAACCAGGCTCTGGATGATCCTAATTTCTGAAAAAGTTGGTACTTTATCCGTGGGGTTTAGCTTTCAAAATATACCTGTCAAAAGAAGTGAGCCTTGCTTTTACAGAAGTTATGAGAAGAGAGTTCTGGTTCCTCTATCAGTGCTATCAAAATTAATTCCAGTTTCTTCTTTGACTGGGCCTAGATTTTTATTTTAAAAAAATCTGGACTTTTTGTGATATAACCTCTGTCTCTTAGAAGCTATACCCCAAAGGAATGGGAGAGAGCTTTTTGGCTAACGCTCAGCATAATACAGTAGATGTACCAACCAAGCAAATTGTGAACTGACCTGTAGGCTGAAAGAGAAAAAGCCATTAAATTACTACCCTTGAGGAACAACAGACTCATCTGTTTATATTATAGAATGTTATTTATAAGGAAAAGATAATTTTAGGTAGATGGATCAGCAATGATTTTAAAAAGAAGACAGACGTTTATTATGTTGAGGGGTGTGTGTGTGTGTGTGACTGCTGGGGAATCTTTTCATATGGCAGGCTGCCAGTGGCAGCAGTTTCCTGGCAACATGACCAAGTGGCTGAATGTGTTCAGTGATAGCTGTGTTAATTCTCAGCACAGCATGTAGACACTTTGCAGCAGTGCATTAAGCAACATCATTAACAAACCAATAACTTGTTCTCTGCTATGTTTTTTACATGTTTAGGAAGAAGCATGGATCTTTATAATTCTCCTGTGGAATAACAAGACTCACCTGATGCAGTTTTCTTTGAACACTTAAGCATTCTTGAGGGATATAGTGAGGTCTGTAGTTGGGCTTTGATGCCGTAGATAAGTAAAACCTTTCTTTTTGGTCTGTCACAATGTCAGGGTTTCAGGAACACAGAGTTTCCTCCCTGCTGAAATAATATAGCAGATAAAGATTGTTCTCTTTACATAATGTGTTGCTGTTTACTTGTTTTTGTTCTTTAAGGTGGTTCTTGCTTCCAAATGCACAGTTATTATTTTAGATATTGCCTAAACTAGTTCAGAAATTAGAAGCTTTTGTGGCAGAGATTATTTTCATGTGTATTCCTTGCCTGGTTTAGCATGTCCTTTCTTGATGTTGCTGGTTCATCTTCCCGGATGAGTTTTCTTACAGGGTTGTGATATAGGACAGCATTGAATTAAAGCTGGTTATCTCCACTGCGAGAAGTAACCCCTGACAGTGGAATGCTGGATCAAGCATCTTTGTATTTTATTTTTCATACTTTTTTTTTTTTTATATGCATTCAAGTTTTAGTTCGTTTCCCTTTTTGGATTTTTATTTTTTTGGTCTGTCTACCTGAAACATGAGGTGGAAGCAGGGATAAGGGCCAAGCTGAACAGAACTGTTCTCCATCTGGTGTGAGTTGACATAAAATGCTTTTGTGCATCCCTTAGTGAACCACTTTGGACTTTCTGGAGTAAGCTCTGTTATAGTTTCAAGGTATTATTTAGAGTTTTTTCCTTAAAGCAGGACAGGATAGATTTGGTGTGGAATATGCCAGAGTACACTCTTCAAAGCTGTGATGTAAACTTGGTCTGCTTCCTTCACGTAAGGGCTTACAACTTTGAGATTTCGTTCAAGAAGTGCTGAAATTGATTAATTTTAAAATATTGAATCTCATAGTAAATTCACTTGTAATAAACTTTATGCCTAAGTAGAATAAAGGTGTGAATCACTTCCATGTGTGAGCTACTGTTCCAGTTCAACTAACTGTCGTTTGGGATGTCAGAATTCCCCCTCTGTCCTGACAAAATGTAACTGCAGGCCAAGTGCTTCCCCTGGCAGCCAAATACAAATGGAAAACAGGTTGTTCTTATGCAGGACCTGAGAAGGAAGGAATAATTTTATTTTGATCCAACAGTTTAGTTAAGAGTTATTACAGAAATCATGCTGTAGCTACATCTGTGATTTGGCTCTCTTGATGTGATTTTTATGGCTTAAAATGCTGTGCCAGCTGATTCTTTCTATCCTGTGAATCTGGTATCCATTGAGTGTCTCTGCTTTCCTGGCCCTAACTTTCCCTTGCTTGTGTGCATGAGAAACTGTACACATGCTCCATATTGAAGTGTATTTTTAATAGGATTGAAGTTTTAGCTCTGTGGGATTGAGGCTTTAGCTCTGATTATCTGACTGCTAAAGCAGGTTTTAATTGTGATAGTGATTGCAAGGGCAGTCAAGTCTAGGTCATTAAAGATATTTCGGTCCCCTAGATGATCCAAACCATGATATTTTCAGCTGTAAGAAGGAACTGCGCTATTTACAGGAGGTACTGAATTGTTTAGCTCTTGATTGGAAAAGATTGTGTGTGTTTGTCCAATCTCTTCAAGTGATAGTCATTTTCAAACTGAAGTTTTTTTCTGTCTGTAGGTTAGTATGCCTATTAGTATCCTAATATGCCTTTAGAGCTATTACAGAATGTGTTAGAGATGCCAAGAAATAATTTTAAAAGTGCAATTTTAGAAACTAAGCTAGATACAATAAATTATTTCTAATTCAATATGACCTTTTCTTTAAATGTCTGTGTCTCAGCAGACTTGCCTAGAACTGTGTATTGTTTCCTAATGTAATTTTTTCCTAGTGTTTCCTGGTTCCTTTTTTGTAGTTGAGACAAATCTGTGTAATTGATGTTGGGAGATCAGCGTAGCCATGAACATACATGAACATAGCCACAAGTGCAGTAATGGAATCGGGGTGGGAAAGTAACATTTGCAATATTAGAGCATCCCTTTTCACTGCTTAGTACAAACATTGCAGGATTTCTGAATGTGCTCTGCTTTTTACCTTCTGCATGGTTAAGTACTTTTTGGGCTGAAGAGCACAGTAAATGGCCTCTAATGATTTGGATAGATAAATTAATCTCTAGGCAAAGATGGTACCAGTTAATCCATTCGCTAGCAGAGGTAATGAATTGAAGGTATATTTAAGGGAAGGTATTCTTAAGGATTAAATGTACAATTACACTAAAAGTAGAATTAAATGACCCTAAGCCTGCTGCAGCGGTACTGACAAAGACTGAGATAATCTAACTGATTTTGATTTTATTTTCTTGCTAGTGTTGCAGTTTAACCCCAGCTGGCAATAAGCACCACACCATCGCTTGCTCACAGATCTGCCCCACCCCATGGGGTGGGGAGGGGAATTAGAAGAATTAAAGTGAGAAAATCCATGGGCTGAGCTAAAGATAGTTTAATAGGACAGCAAAGGAAGAAAATAATAATAATAGAATATAAAAACCAAGTTATGCACAGTGCAATTGCTCACCACCCACCGCCCTGCCAGTCCTGAGCAGCAGTCACAGCTTCCCAGCCAACTCCTCCAAGTTTATATATACTGAGCAAGATGTTGTATGGTATGGAATATCCCTCTGGCCAGTTTCGATCAGCTCTCCTGGCTATGCTACCTTGCAGCTTCTTGCACACCTTGTCGCTGGCAGAGCGTGGGAAGCTGAAAAGTCTTGAGTTAGGATATGCACTACTTAGCAACAACTGAAACGTCATTTTGTTATCAAAATTATTCTCATATTAAATCCAAAACACAGAATTATACCAGCTACTAGGAAGAAAATTAATTCTATCCCAGACAAAACCAGACCTAGGACAGCTACCTTTCTGGAATAGTTACTGTGTCAGCAAACAATTTCTAGTAAAACTGTTTATGCAAATAATTAATAAAAATTTAGCTCCAGCCAAAGTAATTGCATTTTGTTCCATCACTCCCACCTCCAAAATACGAATTCCAGCTGCTATCTTTGTAATACGTTTGAGAGTAATATTCTACTTAAAATAAAGATATGATGCTTTAAATACAAAATTTGCATCTAAGTTGAATAAACATGAGACTCTGATTCATGTGACATTCCGTAATTACTAGTGAAGTTCAGTGAAAACTAATCATTGGAATATAAAGAACTCAGGTTCACTTGCTGTAAAGAAAATTGAGTTAAAAAAAATTGAGTTAAAAGGATCAATTGCCTACTCAGTTCATTATAAAACCTGTGTCCTCTGCAAAACAAACTCTGAAGCCAATGTTAATTTTATTTCAGGATTGTGTGCTGATTGATTTGTTGCCCACCAATTAATTTCCTTTGCACTGTCAGTTTTATTTCTTAGTATGTTTATATACATGGGTTAGACGGTCATTAACTTAGCTAGACTTTAGTAGGTTGGGCTGAATTCTTCTGCAATGAGTATTTGTCTGAGGTTGGAATTGCTTTATCTTGCTTAGTGAAGCATCATCCAAACTAGCTTCAGCTGTTCTACCTAGTCTTGCTAGGAAAAAAAATAGGGTTTTCTGCTTGTGGTGATGAATTCTAGTGATTTATTTGAAAAGCCTTGAATGTGGAAACAGTTGGGATGAAAGGGGATGAAAGTATTTAGTTATAAAACTTTGTCTCAGAGGGGGAGTTGGAAGGCGAAGATGAAAGAGGCAGGACTCTTCTACATTATCGTGTAGAGAGACTGAACAGCCATCTTCACAGTCTGAGATGGACCAAGTGATTCATCAGGCTGGGAAAAAAATCTTAGAAGCCTTTCAAGTGGAGAGTTCCCCTGGCCTCAGGAAGTTAGCTGTATAAAAGGTGGCAGTCTTCTAGGCTCAGTTTATTTCGCATATGACATATATGACTTACAATGTTTTATTTTTCTTTCGAAAGATTTGAGCTTGATGTCTTTTTTTTTTTTTCTCTTTTTTTTTAATTTTGTGTGTGGTAGCAATGAGAATGTATAGTGGATGGGACAAAAAATTGCAAGAGTTAGGATGGTTTCATAAGTGTGTTGTCTTGAGGAAAGTTCATTAATACTGTTTGAATTAACATGTCTTTACCGTTTCTCTCCTCTCATAAGTATGCTGGCATACAAGAAGTAGCACTGCGAGAACGGGATTTACATAGATTAGTGTTCCAAGACCAGCTGATTGTAAAGTTGTCTATTTTTTTGTGCCCTCTTTGTATATGTGAATGGTATATTGCTGACTAATGTGGTAGCATTTTTATGCTATAAGTTTGCTTAGCTAGCAAATTTATACAAAGCAACGTAAGAGAGAATTGCAGGTGGCTGAATGACTTCGGTTCTGTTACGTCCTAACTTCTCAGTTACTGGGCTTTGCAGGCAGAATCGTGGAAACACAGAGTATTCCGGGTTGGAAGGGACCTCAGGAGGTCCTGCAGCTCCACACTCTACTGAAAGCAGAGCTAATCAGGTCAGCTTGCTCAGGATTATGTCCAGTCAAGTCCTGAACACCTCCAGCAGTCAAGGTCCCACAGCCTCTCTGCACAAACTGTTGCAGTTTCTCTAGGGATTTTATCAGTGGGAGGAAAAGTTCATTTGAGTATGGTGCCTTTCCTTATCAGTGTGTTGTACTGTCTGGTGGGCGACTAAAATCGCCTGCTGGGTCCCTTAGCAAACAGTGTTTGTCTTTCCCTTCTTTGTGGGAGTATGTGGCAAGTTGACCACAGTTCTTCAGGTTTCTCCCCAAGGATCTCATTCTAGAGAGGATCCCTTTTATACAGGGGGATATCTAGAGAGTATTGCCTCTGCCATATTTTCTTCCATGTTTGTGTCCATCACCAACCTGCAGCTCAGTGCAATCTTTTTGTCTTTAGCTCCCCAAAAGTTATAAGCATGTGACTTTCAGTCCCCTCACAATCTCTGAAGTCTTGCCTGGCCAAGGATGGGAATCTGTCCTGCCACACTGTGTGATTGGTGAGCTTGTAAATTCTGAGTAACTTGTTTTGGTAGTGTCAGATGCTGTATAGCTGTGTAGCCATCTTGCTTCTAAAAAATTTGATTCACAAAACAAAACTGAATATCTTTGAGGAAATAGTTCTTCACTAGTATCTGTATTGCATGAGGAATAGGTTTTGTTAAAATTGTTTATGATGTGATACTCTGTTTCTTGTGGTTTTAGATTAGCATAAAATTTACTGTTGTGATTTATGCTGGCCTTCGAGGTTTTTTGCTTCAATTTAGGGCAAGTCTATGGGGCTTTTCTCTTTGCGCTTTTTTTTTTTTTGTAGTTTCGTGTTGCTGTTCCTTTCTGATGATAACAGTGATGAAAAATATTTATTCCCAGTTCTTACTGAATTTATGCAATACTGCAAAGTCCTCTTGTGTTTTAGGATTCAGATTAAACAGTGCTGTATTTCAGTAGCCCTCATTTAATGAAAGATGCTCACATCATAAATGGACTGGTGCTGGTACTTAATCTTTTCCTGTGGAGTCTATGCTTGGGAATTAGCTGCTTTTCATCTGATTTCAGAATTGCCTTCGTTAGGTTTATGAAAATCTGAATTTGCAAGAGAAGTTGTTTTACAAAGAAGATATGAACATGTAGGGAAGAGTTGTCCAGCAGACATTGGTGGGTAACAGGATTACAATGGTAACCCAAATGAGGATCTCTGTTTAAAAGAATGTTAAATCACTGATTAAGTCTTTTTTCTTAAGCATAATCACTTTCATGGTTAGTTTCTAAGATTTTTTCTGAAAGCTTACAGGGGCTATAATGCAACCTAAACATAGTTGCCCTTCCTTTTATGTTCCATGCATTTTTTTACTATTCTTTAAACAGCAAACCAACCCTTTTTCTTCTTAAATCTCTTACGTTATTTGGTCGTCATCGCTGCTCTGTTGTTATGTTTACTCCTAAATATGGTCACAGGTCAGAGTTGAACACATCTACAGTGTAGGAAAAGGAAGCTTTCTGAGCTTTTCTTTAAGGATGAAAAGACTTCCGTTCCCAGAGATACTGCTGCAAAACAGTATTACTAACGCTCTCAAAATAGTGAATATCCAGATAATGTGCTTGCCTCCAGATGCCTGGCAGATTGGTTGGGTTGGGAAGGAAGAAGATTGCAGACCTATTTGTCACCTAAGATACAGGTTTTGTAATTATCTTTTTTTGCTTGGATCATCTGAGTGTCAGCCTGTATATATTTACGAAGTATTAGTAAACTTGCTGCACAGTGAAGGAAAGATCTCCTAAAGAGAGCTAGGTATTACTTGGTTCAGTAAATGACCGTGCTGTTACATGTTGTATCCAATTAATCTTCTGTGATAGAGAGATTGCTCATGTTTGCCACACTTTGATCCCCGCACTTGTCCCTAGCTGGAGAGATTCTCTGAACATCCAGTGTGTTTAGCATATTGAATTAAAAAAAAATCCAAACAACAAACCACAAAATATGTATATAATTATCCATATACAAAAACCCAAGATGTTTTGTTAGTCCTAGTTTGAAGAATTTTATTTTCTCTGGAGACCTGAATTACCAAATACGAATAACAAATTTGGTAAAAAAAATCTTGGCACTTTGTAGACATTCTTTCCTTTTTTCTACAAGATATTCTATGGTTTGACCTACCAAAGATGAACGATGTATCAAGGATTACATAAAAGCTTTGACCTCGCTCTCTCACACCACAAACCCAGATGCAGCAGTTACTTATCTCTGCAGGTAGATATACCTGGATTATTCTTCTTGGTACACATAGTTTAAGGTAAGTAGAAAAATCGGCATATTATGCCATTTTTCCTTCATCCACTTGGATGGAGGAGAAACTAACTGTCTTGCCGGTTGGATCTGTATGTAGATGACAGTAGCAAAGCAAAAAGGAAGTAATATTTTGCTTGCTGTAGTGGTGTTGTGTATAAATTATAGTGTGCTCACTTTTTAATTGTAAATTCCTTCTCATTTGATTGTCATCTTCTCTTGCTTGTTTTGACATTTTTAAAGTTATCTAAGCTTTAATTTCAGTTCATCATTGTTACATCTAAGCTATAATGATTGAATGCTGGGAAAAGTGTGACTGCGGGTGTTTTGGGGTTTTGGAGGGAGTGGGTTTCCCCTTAAGGGGGTAGACTTTTTACATATTGATATTATGGCAAAAATTTTCCCAGCAATTAAAGCAAAAGCTACTGACAAAGGTAGTAGAGAAGACAGCTCCTGTGAAATATTCAGAGTAAATGAAGAAAATCACCTGAGCTGAGCCACCTATTTTGCTACCTTTAAGAAACCTTTTCCAGGATGACATTGAGGTGTATGGGCTGGAATAAGCTTTGCTTTCTAAATTCTCCATTTAAGCTCTGCTTTGGTTCTGACTTGTTAACTCTCTCTTAAAAAAAATAAAACCTTGAACTCTGGGGAGCCTTAAGTCTCCTTGAAAGTGACTGGAACTTTGGTATCCAGGTGCTGCCCACATTACAATGGGTGTACGTGATGTGGGTGTGTTTGAGGTTTTATCTTTGATCTACTGTTTCTTTGCAGTGATCAATCACAGGGCTACCAGGAGCAAAGCATAAGTAAGATAGAAGCCAGGGCTCAAGCAATGACCTGAATTCACTCTACCACTGCTTTTCCAACCCTCTTTTTTTTTCCTTCCTCTGCTTACATTGTGTGATGGTGTGGTGGTAAATGTTGAGAAGAATATTTTCAAATTTGTTTTATTTGAACTGTTCTTCAAGAGTAGAAAAGCTTATATAAAGAGATACAGGATCTTGTTGGATATAAAAAAAATTTACTACCTTATAGTTAAGCTTAAAGTTGCTAATCTGTAAATGACAATGCATTTGGACGTTAAAGGAGAAGCGTGTGGATAACTATGATTTCAGTCTTTACAGTGGGTTTGAAGTAAATGTTTGAGTTTTTGTTTGTTTTGTTTCAAGATTTAAGTTGAAGCAAACTGAAATTTTCTATTTCTTTTCTGTTATATTGGTTTCTGTTTTCTATATGGGACTTACTCCTTTCGCAGCATGCTAATATGCTAGTCTGTATATAAAATAGTTTAATAAGGACAACTTACTGGACAAGCTATATTTGGGATTTAAATAGCTGCTTGTGAGGGGTGGGTGCAGTAAGCTTGCATGTTTTTCTATCAGGTGCATGCCACAGCTGGTAGTAAATGCAATATTAAAAAAAAAATATTTTGAAGGTGTTCATGCTGGAAGAAGAGAAGACAAGTGATGCATGCAAATTAGTGCAGTTTTGTCAATTCTGATACAATGACAAGCCCTACAAGAAGCTAACATCTCATTATATATTACTACTTTTGGGGTATCGTTACTGTATCTACTTTACAAAGAGAATCCTAATTTTGGTATTGAGACTGCTGAAAATGTTATGGAGCCACTGTCACAAATAGTGTAAATGTGCTAGAGCTCTCTGACCTTACAGAGTTTTGTTTAATCTTACACCCACAGAAAACCTGTTTGCAAGCTCTCAAGTTACAAGTGCAAGTGTAAATGATGCTTGCAAACCTATATCATTAAGAAGGGAAATCTGAAAATCAAAATGAAGCCTTTGACTTTTATGTGCGCTAGTAGAACTAATTGTAATTAGATGACTCTACAAAAAATATGGCAATCCTTGCCTAGTCTGAAAATGCTAATTCTGTTTTATGTTGCTTCTGAACAAACCCTGCAAGTAATTTATTCCCTCTTTCTCTCAATGCAGAAATGTATTGTAAAGTATTATTTTTTTAGTATCCTTTGCAATTTTTTTGAATGTAGAAAGATTTAAGGACTACTTCCCTTGGAATCTTATTAAATAATGTCTTTTTATCCGGATGTTTTAAGTTCGTAAGATTCATCCTCTTGCTCCTGACTACAGTCCTTTTTGGGCTGCATTAAAACTTTTTCAGGTCTTAATGAAAATTCTTAGAATATTTGCTGTAATTACATGAAGAATTGCCTCATGAGTCCTATACAAGTCCTCAGTGTGTCCCTGTCAAGATACATGTAGTCTCTGCTTATTACTATGATGGAGAAGAGGCTGAGTTACCACCTTTGCTTCAGTCTTTACTGGTGACATCAACCTTCAGGAATCGCAGGCATCCGAGATCAGAGGGAGAGTCTGGAGGAAGACTTATCCTTGGTGGAGGAGGACCAGGTTAGGCAACACTTAAGCTGAACATGCACAGCTCCATGGGGCCTGATGGGGTGCAGCTATGACCATGGAGGGAGGTGGCCTCCATTGCAAGGCCACCATCTATTGTCTTTAAAGGGTCATGGTGTTTGAGAGAGATTTGTGAAGACTGGAAGAAAGCAAATGTCACTCCTATCTTCAAGAAGGGCAAGAAGGAGCATCTGGGAACTGCAGGTTGGTCAGCCTCTCCTTGATCGTTGGGAAGGTGGTGGAGCAACTAACCCTGGAAAGCATTTCCAAACACGGGAAGGACAAGAATGTGATCAGGAGTAGTCATCGTGGATTTACAAAGGGGAAACCATACTTAACCAACATGATAGCCCTCTACAATGAAGTGAATAGCTTGGTTCATGTGGGGTGGTCAGTGTTGTTTACCTTGATGCTAGTAAGGTTAAGGTCTCCCGTAAGATCCTTACAGACAAGCTGACAGGGTATGGCTTAGATAAGTGGGCAGTGAGGTGGACTAAAAATTGTCTGAATGGCCAGGCCCAGATGATTTTGATCAGTGGTACAAGGTCCAGTTGCAGGCCAGTCACTAGTGGAGTACCCCAGGGGTCAGTACTGGAGCCAGCACTGTTCAGCATCTTTGTGACCTGGATGATGGGGCAGAGTGCACCCCTTGGGAAGTTTGTAGATGATAAAAAATTGGTAGGAGTGGCTGATGGGCCAGAGGGTCATGCTGGCATTGAGAGGGACCTTGACAGGCTGGACGGAGAGGAATTTCAACAAGTTCACCACAGGGAAATGCAAACTCCTGCATCTGGGGCATATCTGGGGATGAGCCCCTGCACCAGTACAGACTGGGGGCCAACTGGCTGGAAAGCAGTTCTGCAGAGAAGACCTTGGGATTGTGGTGGACAACAAACTGACCATGAGCCAGCAATGCATTCTTGTGGTAAAGAAGGCCAGGAGCGTCCTAGACTGCTTTAGGAAGAGTGTTGACAGTGGATCAGGATCCTTCCCCTCTGCTTGGCAGAGGTGAGGCCACATCTGCGGTGTTGTGTGCAGTTGTGGGCTCCCCAGGGCAAGAAAGACGTGGGCTTACTGGAGAGAGTTCAGCACAGGTCCACAAAGGTAAAGTTCTGGAACATCCTTCAGATGAGGAGAAGCTGAGAGGGTGAGGACTGGTCAGCCTGGAGAAAAGAAGGCTTAGGGGAATCTTATCAATGTATATATGGGAGGGAGCGAAAAACAGGGAGCCAGAGGCTTCTCAGTAGTGCCCAGTGACAGGACAAGAGGCAATGGGCACATGAAAGTCAATCTGAACATCAACAAACACTTCTTTTGCTGTGAAGATAGCCGAACACTTGCACAGGTTGCTCAGAGGGTTGTAAAGTCTCTATTCTTGGAGATACTGAAAGCCCAGCTGGACTCAGTCCTCAGCAACTGGTTCTAGGTGTCCGTGCTTGAGCAGGGTGCAGCACAAGAGGTCCATTCCAGCCTAAATGTTGCTGTGATTCTGTATATTCCTTTCTCTCCCCCACAACAAATGAACAAGATGACAACCATCATGCTTGACAGTGCTGTTGTGTGATATGGTTTGTGAAGTATGTTGGAAAACTGATCTCTGAGCCTTATAACTGAACTAATTAACCTAAAAATTAATTTGCAGCACAGCAGTTAATTTGAAAAATTAACTTGTGGAAGAAGCTTTGGAAGAACAGAGGCAGGTTTTCCCTTTGACAGAAACCTAGCTTTTAACTCTGCGATTCTATCCCAAGCTTGTAGAAGTGTCCTTTTCCTGAAGACATTTTTTAAAAATGCAGAATGTTTCATGCAGAAACAACTTCTTTACCTTACAGGTTTCGTCTGTTAAAACAGAATCAGCATGTTCTAATGAAGACTGCTGACAAGAACATCCATTTTGTATCCCAGCAGATGACCTCCCTAAATTAACCGATCCCAGTTTGAATGAAGTGATCTGTTTAAATAGATCTCTGCCAGCGTGTGTTTTCATGTCTTCAGCCCTTTAAACTTTGAAGTGAATCCTTTCATGGGATTTCTAGAAATGATCTGTTATTTTGTGTTCACATTTTTTTCTGAAAAATCCTAGTGCTTCAGGCCAGTGTTGGAAATTCATTTTGAGTAAAATGATTTTAAATGTAAACCCCTTTTTGGTACTTGTTTGTGACTGGTTTACTAGTTGATTCCCAGGGTTTGCACCCAAGCCTAGCTGTGCCATTCATTCCCAGGCTGAGATACACACAGCTCAATAGCTTTTACATTATGCTCTGACCACACAGGAATGGAGCACATCACTGCTTTTCCTAGTTCAGCTTAGCAATTATATTTTACAGGGGGGAAAAAATAAAAATACATGTCTGTATCTGGTAATTCAGAAAAGCTGCCATTAAAGGATAAGCACTCAATCTTTTGCATGCTACTGTATGCTTACGCATCAGTTACTACTAAACTGCGTACTATTTCTGTGGAAAGAAAAAGAATTATAAACCTGATTGGACTTTTATGACACTTTAAGGATACAGTAGCTTTTTTTGTGGCTGTTATGTCCACACACCCTATGTTGTCCTTACATGGTTGTTTTTTTTAAATAAAATATGCATGACTTAAAAAATAAATGTCTATTTTCTATGTTCTTAATTCAGTGATGACCTAGGACAGCTAATGAGAACAGAGGAAAATACAGAAAGGATATAGTTTACTGAAGGTGACTGCTGCTCGTTTCCTGTGACATAAATTGTAAACTGCTACTTAAGTTCTTATTTTCTTGGAAAGTGAGAAAAGGTGCAGACAACTGATGTCATTCTACGTGCACTGAAGGTCATTAGTATGTTGATAAGTCTAGTACATATTCTTAAAATAGGGGGGATAGTTGAAATAATTGGAAGTATAGTCCTTGTGGCAGAATGAACATTAAACAGGCTGGATCCTAATGTTACATTGTACATATCCTCCCCAATGAGCAGGAAGTCTTTCATTTAAAAGAATGCAAACACTACTTTCCTGAGCACCACCTAAACTGTTTATAGGCTTGCTTGCCCTCACCGTGCACCTTTTGCAGAATAGCAGTGAGAGGCAGTTGCTATTTTGTTAGTAGCACTTCAGAAGGCATGGAAAAGCTAACACCTATTTTAGCAGGAAAGACAGAAAGAAGCATTTCCGTCCCTGGTTGAGTGGGCAATCTGCAGGAGAAAAAGAAGATCCTTAGTGTATGACTTAGTCTGTGAACTTGTCGATGTGCAATTTGTTTATTTTCTGATGCTGTTAACAACTAAAGGTTGCACAGCTCTTACATGTTCACTTGAAGCTTGTCACTTGCTAGCGTGTGCTCTCTCTCAAGCTCCTGCACGCTCGCGCACACTCCCGCCCTCTCCCCCGGCCCCCCATGTGGAGAGCAGCCCACCAGGATATCCTTTGGGAAGCAGCAGCACCATTCCCCAGCTGGAGCTGTGTGCGGTTAAGCTCACTGATCTCCATGCCATGTGACTAGAAACGCAAGGAGCAGATTGACATCCCTCGTCCGATAGCCAAATAAAGAAAAAAAAAAAAGAAAAAAGGCGGGGGTGGGAGTGAGGAGGGGAGGTTCCCTTGGTTTTTTTCTGGCGCTTGGAGCTTGTTTGCCGCAAGCTCGGTTCATGGCAGTGACAGAAGCAGCAGTGCTTATTCGGTGGCTCGGTGCTCTCAATGAGGTCAAGCTGGATCAAAGGGAAACCTCCTGTGGAAGCATCTACTGTAAGTTCTGATACTGCTTTTTCCACACTCCCTCGAAATGAACTGTAGCTTGTACAACTGAGACAGGCTTCAGTGCTTTATGTCTCCCAGACTGATAATTTTGTTTGAGGTTGTCGGGTTTTATGTGAATTGAACTCATCAGTAAGGTGTCAGTTGGATAATAATGCTGTGCATTTTGGGAGGAAAGGGCTTATCATTCTATCCTTTTATTTTTTGAGGGAGTGGGAAGAAGAAAATGTGGTTTTGTCCTTTTGAAAAGCTCCAAGCTTTTAACCAGATTCTGATTTATGTAATCTACATATTCTACTTTCTAAATAAAGTAATTGTAAAGTGTCTTCCAAATGTCCTTGGATTTCACCAAATGCTATTCTTTTGAGAACAGCTAGCTAAACATTTACTTAATGAAAAAGAAAAAAATAAAACATCTGTAGTAACTACATTTCAGAGACCCTCTCCTTACACAAGCTACTTTCACCTGAGGGGTCTCTAATGTGTTCATTCTGAATATTTCTTTGACACCTAATTCTGAATATCAGCCGATTTTAATGACACTTTTCAGTCGCAAAGGCTTTCCCAGTGAGATGAAAAATGTCTCATTTTATGTAGCGAACTAGTTGTTTCTGCAAAAAAAGCTATTTATCACGAAGGAATGCTAACTTTTGCAGGTTGTTTTGTCCCATTCACAGCATGGAAACCTTGGAGAATAATGAAATCCTGGGCCATAAATTTTCCAGCTGTATAACCCAAGATTTTTTTTTTTTGCAAAAAAATTACCTGACTATATATCTGGAAGGCTTGCAGACTGGTTTCAATGGACTGAACAAAATAAATGCCAACTGTCTGGATTATTGGTAGTAATAATTGTAAACCCTGAGGAGAAATAAAGTATCACAAATCATTATCCCTTTCTGCTGTAAAGTTCCTCTTGAAAAGAGATGGCTTGATGTCTCTCTCTTGATCTTCAGCTAGTGTATCTGGAAACTGGGCAGCATTGGCATTATTGTGCTGTGGAGGAGCGTAATGTTGCAAATGTTGTAAAGACTTGATGCATTGCCTTACCCCCCCCCTAAATCTAATGTATTTTTTTTAAAGTTGTGTACTTTAATTATAGTCATTTTTTATCTCCTTCAGTTAATAGTCTTGACTTTCTTAACTATAGAACTTGGAAGGTGGATAGAGGAAAGGAGAAAAACACTGTAAAATCAGGTCATGAGACATCTAGGTGTGAAGTATGAATATTTGCTGGAGAGATTTGTGAAACAAACTCTTGGAAGACTCATTTTCATCTGTGTACTTGTATTTAATAAATAGAAGATCTGTTACTTCACATGCTGTGATTTTTGTCTGGCATCACTGCAATGCAAATATGAGAAGATAATGTGTAAGTTAGCATCTGATCCTTACCACTCTTGTTCTGAGGGTGGGATCAAAACATTCTATGAACCCATCACTGGATTTTTTTATTTTAAATTTATATCTTTTCTTGGTTTTAACAGAGTCTGTCTTTGGTTCCATTGAGACAGCTCCATTTTTAAACATATATAGTGGAAAAATACATACTGTATCTTTTTGTCCAGATGGTGATGTTTCTTTTCATTTCAGCATTCAGCTTCTGAGTTGATCCTAGTTGAAGATGAAATGACAGATACTGAAGATAATGAAGAGGAGGATTTAGGAGTCATGGATGATCAACGTAGTGTAATTCTCCATCTCATCTCTCAGCTCAAACTTGGCATGGACCTTACCAGGGTACGGACACTGTATCTCTTTTATAGTTGTTCGTTCTTCTTGTTTCTTCTCATCCTTCTGTGTGTGTGTGCACGTGCACGCTTGTGATTCCTGTGAGCATGTTTTGCCCCCATGAGCAATGACGTTTGCCTCTTCATAAAAGTGTGGTTCTGGAGAGCTATGGAGTGCTGTCTCCTCCTAGGCAGGCTTTCACATGAAGTGACCACATCAGATATTTTAGGGATGGAGGGGCGGGGTAGGGGGAAGGGAAAGAAAAAAAGAAGAAACCCCCCCCCCAAACTCTTCCTTATTTTTTTTGTAAGTCTTTCAAAGCAACCATATGTTGTGTGTGTATTATACGTATATGTTAAGTCAGGGTGCACTGAGTGTTTGAGGAACCATACTGTCAATTTTATGGATGAAGGAGGTATGTGCACAAGTTACTGCTTTGTGGATTGGATTCCATTTAGTTACTTGGGAGCTTAAAAAAACCCCATCATGGTAAATACATTACATTCTTCAATTTATCACTGTTCTTGTCTGTGCTAAGCAGCTCACCGGTTTAACCTTCTGGGCATCTTTCTGGTCCTGGAACCAGTGTTCTTATGAACTTACCCATACTGATATGATCAGAGAAGTTATGGTGTCTGAGAAATTTCCCATAAGTCCTTAGAGTTTTTGAAATGAGGTAGATGTTCTGGAAGCAGGGCATGCCTCTTTTTGAATAGTCCTACATTCCAGTGGAACCTTCTCATGGGACTTAATAATCGAGTAGATTTTTGTAAAGTTTTTTTCCTTTCACAAAGGTTTTCTACTTGAAAGGAAAAAAAAAAAAAACCCCAAATAAAACCCTCTATAACCCACTTTCCCACATATAAGAAAAACTCGTTCTGTCTTGCTCCCTCCACAAATAAAAAAAATTTTGGAATGACCAGAGAATTATACTTGTGCATGAAGTAGTTATGCAGGAGATTCTTGTCATGGATATTTTGATATTCTGAAGAGTTCATCTCTTTTCTTTTGATCGTACATACTAGTCAAAACCTATTTTTACTCTCATTTTCTTACAAAATAAGATTTTCTCAATATAGTCTTTTCTGCTTCCTCTGGAACAATTGATAGTATTTAAAAATACTTTCATTTTTTAAGACTGAACAATCCTGTGATCTGTTGCTAAGTATAGCTGTTGAATAGCTGCATGGAAATTAATGTTTTGCTCTAAATAGAACAAAAGTTTAATCATTTCATTTGTGAATAATTTATACCTGTCGCTTAGTATGTCTGTGGTTATGTACAGTTAATTTTTGGTTTTGTTGTTCTTAAATTCCTCAATTTGTCATAGCTCTTCCTCTTTTCTTTGTTGGTTTGCTAAGGCTGTCTGGGTCCATAATGTTTAAACTAGACTAAGATTCCTTATTTGCTGTTCTTGTGTCTTCAAAACATTTTGTCTTTGGTAATGAACAAGATTTTTCTTCCCTGACTTCCAGTGTTATCTGTTTGTCATGGCAGAGGAGGCAAAAACTCCCAAAACACACAGTTAATGTAAATAAGAGAAATTCCTGTAAATAAGAGAAGTGTAGATACTTATAAGAAAAGTAGGAAGGTAAACATATATGATAACCTATTTCTCACATAGTGTTCTTAGAGCACAGTACTGATGCTCTAGAGAGTAGTGATGAATATTGTCAGATCTATAGTGTGTCAAAATAAGAGCATGCATGAATACATGTGGGTATATAATACCCTCAATCTGAAGAGGAACAGGCATATGGCAGAGTTAGATCTCTCTCTAGTCCATGTGATGCATGAATACACATGTGATGAGTTTTAATGAGACATGCCACATGTGCACATCACTTTTCTGATCATTTTGAGGATTAAAAAAATATAAATTGCAAGACAGCTGGCTGCTTTGTTTTTTATTAACGCTGCTTCCTGACATGAGGCCCATAGGCCACAGATGTGTGACAATAAAGCTTGGTTTGTTGGCTGCCCCTCTTCTCATTTTTCGTTATTCCTCTGAAGGTCAGATTTCAGATAGCCTTGATGCTAGTTAGCTTCTACTGCAGGTGGTTGTGGCACAGTAGTTCCTAATATTAGAGGATGTTTTATAAGTTTCCATTTTCCTGTGCCTTCTTCCCTAGGGCTGTTTCCTTGGTTCATTTTGTGAGCTATGGATTGTAACGTGATACACACATGAACAGTTCTTCTGAGCTCCTCGGTGGCTTTTGGTTGTGGGTGTATAATCATTACCTTCATGTACCGTATCAGAGGAAACAGCGTCTTTTCCTAGGGGGTGCTTGCTTATGTTAGCCTTGGCCTTGCCTGTGCTGACATGAATTTCCCACTGTGATGATAGCACATTTAATGTTGCAGAGGTGCTTCACTTTTAAAATGTGTCATGCTGCCATGCCTTTTAATGAGGAGTTAAAGGGTAAAAATCTACTGTGAAGGAAAACACCTGCAATGAAGTATTAAACCTGCATGGGGATTTGCTCAAACAGGCTGGGCTCTGTGGTTGCAGAATAGACTTTAATAGAGAGTCGGGTGGGGGGAACAGTTCACAGCAGCAGAAATAGTACAAAACTGGTGCCTGGGGCTGAGGTAAGACTTTAAACCTCATTTAAAATTGGAATTGCTGGGGAAAAAATAAGTTTTTAAATTGTCTGGACTTTTAAAAAAATGAAAAATAGCGCCAAAAACCACTGACAGCCTGATAAAGTTTTTGGCAAATGGCATCTAATGGGTTGCAGTTAGTGCTAACAGTTTGTACAGATGGGTGATCGCCCCCCCGCATTCCCTCACTTTCCCTATTTTTTTGTTAATATGTGCTAAAAATAAAGGGCTGCCATTCTGTTTAAAAAGGGCTGCCAGTAATTTTGCAGAATATCAACCTGTTGTAAATTAACATTGCAGTATGTTCACGATGTCATAAGTTTTTAATTTGCTTGTCAATATGCTTTTACCTTGTAATTTTAAAATATAAGTGGGATGAAAATAACTTGTTTAATTCCCACAGCGACACAGATGACAGTGGAAAAATTTTGTACTTCTAAGAGAATAAGAGAAGGACTCCTCAGCATGGGGTACCTTGGTCAGATTTCTGAAAAGAGTAGGGAACAACGGTACTGACACCCATGGTTTGCCTTGCAGTAAATAGTAGCGGGGATAAATATCTCTGTTCTTAAGAAGTCATCCTCTTACTTTTCTCAGTTGCATCCAGATCTAATTAAGTGTAGGTGAATTCAAACCCAGGAGATTATGATCAAGCTTTGAACCAATATCCTGTTTTTAACCTCAATGAAAATGGAAGAATGCCTGTTAAACTGCTTCCTTTTCACATGAAGCCTGAGAAAGAATAAGAACAGAAATTATTTGAACATTTTAGAATGCAGTCAGGAGATTTTTTGCTTCAGACTTCAGCAACTTGATATTTATTCTAGAGACATTCTTTTGTCCATTTGGTTGTCATGCTGGCTTTTTCTCAGAGGAAAAAATTAGTCATTTTTCACTTTTTATGCAATTACAAAAAAAAAAAAAAATCTTGTAGTCCAAAACCAATATAATGAATGTAGGTCCTAAGTGTATTTTTCTGGACAGTGCATAATGTTTGGCTGCAGAAGAGCTGAAAGCCTCATGCCTTTGGAAGCTGGAGTACTAGCACAAGTGCGTGACAGGCCAACACTGGCAAGAAACATGCCATTCGCTTCCAAATTTGTTTATTTCTATTTCGCTTATTTCTTCAAAAACCAAGATAGGGCCAATTAAGAAAAAATACTGACTGGTGTGATTTTTTTCTTTTTTTGGACTATGTTAGTGTGTGATGGTGTCACGTATTGAAATTTGGAAGCTAGGAGATTATTTAGTAAAAGGCAATGTTTTGTAATACTGGAGCTGTGTGAGCTTTAAAACTCGGATATTTCTCATATGTAGTTCTGCCTTCTTTGGTGGAAACAATTCAATTATTCTGTGTTTTACAGTGGATCCTTTCCTGCTACAGTTAAGGATGTGGTTTCCATTTTAGTTGGGCTTTTAAAGCAAGATCATTTGAGCTTTGTTCAGATTTTTAATTTGTTCTTGAAACTGAATAATAAGAGTCCAGTGATTCGTAACATCTCATTTATTGGCTGTGTTGGTGTAGCTGTGTTAAGTATGTAGCTGCAAAGCACACAGCTAGTATTTGAAAGAGTAGATATGAGGACTATGTGATCAACTCAACAGGGTGAAACCACAGCAGTCTTAATGTTGTGCCATAAAACTTGCCTCATCTTAACTATGATCTGTAGGTTTCTTCTCCCTTCATGCTAATAAAGGTCACTCTTTTTAGAGAGAGAAGCACTTGGACATAACGAGATGCAGAGTGCTGTTTATTCAAATTAGTTTCTCTGCCCTTTCAAGTCTGTGCAGTGAACTCGTAATAGTCACTGCTAGTATTTCTAGACAGAAGTGAGGGGGTTTTTTCTGTTTTGCTGTCAGTTTCCTCTTTGATATCCTGATCTTTGAGTGTACGATTTGTATTAAAATGAGATCCTGTATCGAGGGCCATTAATGCTGAATTGCATTTTTTAAAGATTATATCAGGTAATGAGTATTTGGTCAGAATGCAAATGCTACCAGTAAGACAGAATTGTTTAAAGAGCTAAAAATACCCTAAGAAAATCTACTGCCTTTCCACTTTGCTTTCCAAAGTTTTAGATTTCACTTTTGAAAACCAATCTCCTCAGCCCCTTGCTATCGCAGCACTGGGGGGACTGTAGGCTGTCTTTAGCACTCAGTAGTTTCCACACATAATGTAAAATTAAGGTCCTGCATCATTTGGGGTCTCATGAGGTTGGTAACAGAGACCATGTAGAGTCCTCGAGGCTTACAGAGTAGAGTCAGAGGAATATAACAGATGGAACTTTGCTTGGTTTAATTTCTAAACTTGTAAAAATTATTAGCTTATAAAAGACTATAGGTATGTAAATAATATACAAAAGAAGAGAGTGAATGAGCATGTGTGTTTCCAAACAGAGCAGTGTTCTGTTTTTTTTGCAGTGGTGTTATGCTGACTTACTGTGGAGCTGTTAAGACTCTTTGAGCCTTGGTGACTGGAATTTCTTTTCATGTTTACAAGCTTTTGAAAAGAGATAAATGATGAATAAAAGTTTGACAGCTTCTATTTCATTATGCATGGGATCCAAAAGGACTGAACTGTGCTTTGGTCCCACTTAGAATAGCAAGCTGGTGTGGCGGGGGGGAAAGCAAATATGTTTATGATTGAAGGGTGGCTTACTGCCTGCTGTAAATAACCCTTGCTTTTGGGAAAGGGAAAAAGTAAATGCAGTGAAGAATTAAAGAGGAAAACAGAAGAATTGCTTTAATAGGTGACAGATGTTGGTCTGCATCTGGCACCACTGAGCCACTTTGATTCTCGACAAATCTGTGTGTGCCAGAAGTTCCTTGTTGGTCACACAGGAGTAACCTCTGAGCTCCCGTGGGATGGTCCTGCACAAGGTGTGGAGGGTGGGGGAGAAGGAAGGGAAAGAAATGAATTATTTTAGTCCCTGTAGCCCTTGTCTGCCTTGCATGTGCTCCAGGATGTTTAATTTAAAACTTCTAATGAAGTGTTATTCCTAAGTGGGAACAATGTCTGTGTTGCCAGGTGAGCCACTTGAGACTGCATCCAAATCCCTCAGGGCTGGCTCCTTCCAGTGCAGGCTGCCTGGTGCCAAGTCCTGGATTTTTTCTGGGCCCCCTGGAGCTTCTCTAGTCTCAGGACATTAATGTAACTTTTGTGCAGTTTTTTGTTTATTTCAACTTGTCTGAAATAAGGTGAAGGCCTGCAGTGGCTCACCACAGTAGTATGGTGTGGTCTCAAACTGAGGAGACATGCTGTGTGCCTGGGGGTGACAAGGAGAGCATAGGGGCAGCGAGGGATTTGACTTGGGAGGTGATGTGACACATACTGTGACAGTGCAGGGCAGAGGAAGTTAAAGCTGGAGTGGTTTCCTGCTTCTTGGGAGGAGCCCTTGGCATGATTTTATCCTTAGAAACACACCCAAGATTTGGTTTTGGTTGGATCTAGTTGGCTTGCTTTGGTAGAGGCTGGAAGGGACCTAATACATATACAGTGGGTCGTCAAGGGCTCCAGAGTGAAATTGGAATGGGTAGATGTACCCCTTATGCTCTCCACCACTTACAGGTTGGTGATGTGTATGTTTATATACAAAATACTCATCTTCTAGTGGTTTGGGAGGGTGTGCCCCTCCCTGTTTGGAGCGTTATGATCCATTGGGTTTGTTGATGTTTGATGTAAATCAATTTACATCAATTTTATGTCCTGTAAACAAGGAGAACAATGGTTGGTTTGTTAATTGAGAGGAGAGGAAAATGCAGATTTCCATGTGAGCGGAACAACCCATCTCCGTTGCATGAGCCGCTGTTGAGAATCAGAATGAAATAGGAAGCAGCCTGCATGGCTATCGAGGCCGCTGCTTTTTCCTTCACTCATTATTTACACTGCAAAGAAAATGAAATTGCTGTGGTAGAGGGGAGGAAAATACGCTGTCCCAAAACTTGGCAGGGCCAGAATTACAGCTGTTCCTAACTGTTCTCCCCCGCATCCCCCGCGATGGTATCATCATGGGGAAATCATATCTGCCTTTGTCTGCTTTGCATACAGGTAGTGCTTCCAACATTTATTTTGGAGAAACGATCCCTGCTGGAGATGTATGCAAATTTCATGGCCCATCCAGACCTGTTTTTGTCAATTGCAGCTGGAGCCACTCCTGAGGAAAGAATTATCTGCTTTGTGGAGTATTATCTAACAGCTTTTCATGAAGGCCGAAAGGGAGCGATTGCCAAGAAGCCCTATAACCCTATAATTGGTGAAGTGTTTCATTGCTCTTGGGATGTGCCTAAAGATAAAGTGAAACCGTTCAGAACTAATGGTGCCTCCGCAGTTTCTAAGGACCCAACCAAGGATTTTGGCCAGGACCAGTCCGCGTGCTACAAACTGAGGTTTGTAGCTGAACAAGTATCCCATCATCCACCGGTATCTTGCTTTTACTGTGAGTGCAAAGAGAAGAAAATGTGTGTGAACGCTCATGTATGGACCAAAAGCAAGTTTATGGGCATGTCAATAGGTGTTTCTATGGTAGGTGAAGGTAAGAAGTGTGCTTTTATTTTGGGTTTTTTGAGCTAATGTTGTAGCTGTCAACACAACAGAAATCCAGATATTTTCCTGCTTGCTCTCCCTCTGACCTTCCATTTCAACCTTGTGGCTATTTGCTTTTGTGAAGTTTGGGATTAAAACTGTAGGGTTCATCTAACTGTTTTCTGTCCAGACAGAACGTATATAAATGTTTGCTTATATTTTTGTGAGACTGTTAATTATATCTGAAACACAGTCTTATCTTAAGGTGAAGTAGCAAATGACTACTAACAGCATATTTGGTAAGAACATTTTTATCTGTCTTGCTCACTTTTGAAGTAATATGTGATTCGGTGTGGGACAGTTTCACAGTTGGAACAAAGCAATAGGAAAAAAACATGTTTTTAGTGAAGCATAACTTTTTTTCTTTTCATAGTTTCTGCAAAGAGTCATGGTTTCTGTAGTGTTTCCAAAGTTAGTGTATTATCTCAAGCTTCATAGCAAGTCATGTTGGTGATGTATAAAGTGTGAGTTGATATACCATACATATACAGTCTGCTTTGTGGTAAGTCATTGCTCAGCGTGAATTCAGAAATGCAAGGAATCATAAAAAATTCTTAATGGATTATCTGAACTAATAAACACACCTGTACCAGTGTTGTTACTGACTGCTAATGTATTGATTTAATGTTTCTAAGTGATTTAGTCAGTCTCTTTTGTCAGTTGAGGGTAATTTCCTGTGTATGGTTTTTAGTGTTTTGTCTTAACTAGTTTCTAGACTGTAGTCTCAGAAGTCTCAGGACAACTTAAATGCTTCTTTTTGTCATCATTACGTTAAATACTATGATATTAAAGGTAGTAAAAAAGAACTGTGGGAAATGTAGCGATTTGGTTTTGCTTGTTAATAAAAACAAAACAATTATGGTGAAAACATAGATATGTTCTGCTAATTCTGCTAACTAGAACTAAAGAACAAACTCAAACAGTAGAAAGGGCTACAGTAGCTTCTTTCCTGATGGCATAGTATTCCCTTTTTTGTAGAAGAGCCTTACTACTGGATTTGATATTGTTGTGAAAGTTAAAGCCTATAACAGCACTGCTGTTTCCTTCTTCCTATGACTTACTTTGCTTTTAATATGGAGTTAAGGGAGTCAGGAAGGGAGTGTCAGAAGGGAAATCTTGGTCCTTCTGTTTGTCTCCTGACCGTACTTCTGCCAGCCTGGGTCATTGGTTTCACTTGCTGCATTTTTTTCTGGTACATATGCGTTTCTAGTACTGTTTTTCTCAGTGAAGGGAGCTATTTCATGGAAGTAAAATTAAACACAAAGTCACTTATGATTATGCAGGAGTAGGGAAATTTCTTTTTCTTGCTGCTAGCGCACACAGTTCCTTGGGATTGGGGGTGTCTGCTGTGGGGATTATTTAAAACTTCAAAGTCTTCATGTGTCCCAGTTTTGAGAGAGAAAGGGTCTAGGAATTAACCACTTCCCTGCCCCAAGGATTGTTTAATTTGTGTTTGTGAGGATAAGTTCTCCAGTCCCAACCCTCCTCCCCCCCTTTTTTTTATCCGTGATCCTGGAGATACCCCAGGTATGGAGTGGAGGCAGGCTTTGGGGAACATCTGCAACGGTGAACTCTTTTATTGCAAGGTTTGCTGTTGTCTTTGTGATGGGCATTTTGGGAAGAAGTTCGGGCTTACCAATTTATAGTTAACCATCTGTCTTTTTTGTTCATGTAAGCAGTGCAGAAGCATGCAGCCTCATGGTGACAGTATTTCTGGGAAGTGATGGAGAGACTCCAGTGCAGCCCAGGAATTTCTGTTGCATGTTGAGGACTGGCAATAGGCAGCAAGAAGTTGTTCCACTGAAGCTTTTCTGTCATCTGAAAACAGCCAGCCTAAACCTGACAGCCTCCGTTTAAAATGTTTGCTTCGCAGTGCCGTTTCTTTACTTGAGACTACACTTTCTTTAAATTTTTAAAATTTATTTTAGTCCCTGGGAAGTCTTCCTAATTAAGTTGGTGTGTAGATTTGTCATGCTGTGCAAAAATTAGAATCTACAGCAGACATTTGTTTCTCATGTGCTGCGTAAGTATAAATTCTGCGTTAGATTGAGGTCAGCGTGAGTACTGGGGATTAGACTGCTAAACCAAAAAAAAAGTAGCCACTGGAGTTACAATATGGAAAAACTATGTCTGTATTTACACATCTGGTAATGCAGAGCCTAATAATTTTTAATGTGAAATATAATTTGGAGAATTTTCTTCGTATTTACAGACATTTTATGCACTTGGGGTGAGTTAGTCTAGGAGAGTAGCTTAAGGAAAGGCCTGCTATTAGTCAGAAGGTATATGAAGAGGTAGTTAAGATAGGTAGAAACCAAAGCTAGCTACTAGGAGAGGCTTTCTCACACCAAGGTTGGCTGGAAGGAGTTTAGAGTCTTATTATTTTAAACTGTTAGAACCAGATTAAGCAAGTTCCTCAGGAATGACTGAAGTATGGCTGATCCTGCTTCTGATAAGAGACAAACTCTTAAATTCTTATGATCTCTCAAATCATAGAAATCACTGGGTTTTGTTTTGTTTCTTTTTTTGTAGCTATGCATTGGATGACCTTACCAGTCAGATTTTATTGTTGATTTTTTTTTTTCTTGTCCCCTCCTCCCCTTTTTCTTTCCATTATGAGCATTCAGCTTCTTTTTCTGGCTGTTGCTCAAGTTTACTTATGTACTTGTGGGTGCCTTTGACTTTTTGTTAGATCAGGAAGGGTTTTGGATTCTTCATGATGTGTCTGTTCTGAGACTTCATTTAAATCATTCTCTTGGTGTTATAGTAGTTTCACTAAACTGTGCATTCATTCAGTATTGCTGGATGTATGTAGAAAAAAAAAATCCTTCCCAAGAGAGCATTAGAGAGCTGCAATTGATGTTTTGGATCATTCAGTGGTAGGGAGGGACCATCTTGTTCTAGTTCAGATATTTATCAGAACAATTTTGTTTAACCTGTAACTTAGTTATGACCTTAGTGTTGAATACAAACAAGTGTGGTTTGTTTTGAAACTGCTCTCTACTGAATAGTTTTGTGGGTGCCCTTCAAACAATTCAGTGAAGCTTTTTCTGTTTACAGAAATAAAGTAGTACAGAATTTTTGGACCTATACTGTGTAAGGAATATGATGGTAATGTTTCTGTGGCACTTGTGAAGCGTATTTTTTTTAACTTGTCACATCCTTAGATGTACAGAGCATGTTGCTTTTCATGCTTAGTTGTTAGAAGCAGCAGTGGATATGCTGAAATGGGATACCATGGAAGTACAGAGGCTTCTATAAGAATTTAAAGAATTAGGGAATTTGAGGACAGTATGGTCCTGTCTTACAAAGGGTACAACTCAGTGTCTTAATTGTACAATTTTTAGTGTATGTTGCACCTCAGAGTGACTAAGATTTTTTTTTTTTCCCCTCTATCTCTGATTTTTGTTTGTTGATTTGAAGTAAATATTCAGTTGTATATATCACAGAACAAGCAGGAAGGCACTGCTGCCAATCTGTGTGAGAAGCTGTTTTATATGCTAGCCCTTCTTCTGTGGTTAGGAGGGGTCTGAATCTGCTTGACAGTGAAATGTCTCAATTTTTTCTTCACTATATAACAAAACCTCATTCTTCAGAGTAGTCAGCATTGAGTTTCCTCATGAGAAAGCTACCCTGAATAGGAGAGAGGGTATTTTGCATAAAAGAATTAACGTTGCCTGTGCAGTCCCTAATTCTGGTTAATGTTAATTATGTACTAATGAGAGAGTGAGGGAGAGGAAGAGGGTGTAATGAATAAAATAATATTAAGATTTAAATTAGCAAGGGATGGGAGAGTCAATGTAAATATTTAATGGTTTTTATGTGGTCCAAAGAATCTTCAAACCGATACTGGTTGTAGGATAAGGAAGCTTTAGAGGAAAAGGCTGTGGTGAGCACACTTCAGTATGGGCTGTGCATGTTCCGTTTCTGCTCTTGGGTTTTGTTCCTAAGCAGCAAAATCCAAAAAAAAGTGTCACCTTTGATTCATGGGTTAATTCTGCTGAGAGCATAAAGTACATTTAAGTGGATTGCTCTGTATTATCCAGTGGCTAGTTATGCCTTGTGTTTTCACTCCTGCTGTTTTAAATGTTTTAAAAACTAGTGAGCTATAGGCTTCCCAAAATTATTTTTTAAATTGAAATCAACCTGGGAAAGGTTTGATAGGGAAAAGGTTCAGTGTTCTTTCCACGGTAAATCTAAATGAAAGCAAAGAATGTTTTTTCTCTTGGTTTGTTGTTTGTTTGGGATTTTTATTTTTTTTTTTTCCCTGTTCCAGTATGTGTTTACAGATGTATCGGTCTGTAATTTCTGTTCCTGAGGCATTAGTGACTTTTTAATTTAGCAGTCCCAAAGATTGACTGCTCCACGCAACCGGAGCTCCCAAAATATTTCCCTAGTGCTAATTTTTGTGTTAATATTGGTTTTGCCCAGTGGTTTCAGAACAGTTTCCATAGGGCATGGTACTCATCAATTTAGTAAATGGCTCCAGTCTTTGGAAAATCAGCAGTGCAGCGCAGCTCCCTGGAATGTTTATGGGATGAGAAGAGCCCAGTTCTGGTATTGTGTGTTTTCCTGTGTGAACCCGTGGGATTCAGCCCGTATGTAACTTACTCCTGTTTGTGCCGTGTTACGCGTAATGCAGACAGAGTGAAGAGCCTGTTAAATTTGGAAACTCCTCTAGGCTGTTTGTGTCCCACATACCATTTGTTGTTCAGATTGATCTCCATACAATGGGTGGGAAGCATTAGATTTCACATGCCTCTTCTGCAGCTTATTGATCCAGAGCCTCCTGTGGGTATTTCGTCAATGTGTGTTACTGGAAAATCAATTCACAAAGCTGCAGAATTAGTGAGGGACATGTAATGGTCAAAAAGGGAAAATTATTTGCCTCGACATCACTTCCTTTAATGCAGGCTGAGGAGTTATGGAAAGGAGCATGATTGTGCAAGAGTAAGTGGTATTGAGGACATTTCAAGGGAGAATTTCAAAATTCTGCACTTGCTTATGAAAAATTCACCCTTCTCTGCAGGATTTTTTGTAATAAACTAGATTACTAAATCCACTGTTCCTCCCAGAGTACTTACCTGGTGCATTCTTCCGTGCATAATAGCTGCCTATAAATACTTTAGATTTTTTTTTTCAAAGGAATTTGCAGTTTCTGAATAATTCCTTGATGTGAGAGGAGGAAACATTACTGAAAATGGGAGAATCTTTTGCAACTTTTCATGTATATTTACTGTAGCCATTTTTTAACTAAAAATGAATAATCCCTTACAGTGGGGAAGCAAGGGAAGAAAAATAGCCTGTGTATTTTCCAGCAGATATTTTTAAAGATCAGTCATAATGTAATGACACTTATATGCAGATATTAAGAGTACACAACGCTTTTAAAAATCACTGTTAGATTTTAGGTTTTCTGCCTTTAATTTCTCAAGATTTAAACTCAGTGGGGTAGGGCATAAATTCAAGTTGTGGTAGCAGTTACAAATGTTGACTCTTAATGTCATTTGGGCTTCCTTTTCCCAAAGAGAGCATGGGTCGTGGTTCAGACGTGGTGGTCCAGCTGCAGTCTTCATGGTGCTTCAGTTAAACGAGGTTTTGCGTGCGGTCTCTGCAAGTGGCAGAATGCAAAGTAACAGTCGCATTAATACTAACAGTAGTATCAAGTTGTAGATATTTCAAATCTTCCCTTTATTCTTTTTTTAGATTGTAATTATTGAGTTGGAGTCATATTTCAAGTGAGATAGCACTTCATTAAAAATGTATTTATTCAGGTGTTTAAGGAATTCAGAAAATATGCTACCAAGTGCTAAAAATACTGCCAAGAGAGCTGGGTTCATTTCTTAATATCTAACCTGCTGTGGTGGTTAAATATTTACATTGAAGGTCACTGCTGTTATTTGTTGTTCACTTCTCGGTGTGCTTGGCAGCGTTCATCAGAGCTCTGCATCCCTGCCACTCGAGTACAGAGGAAAAAAAGCTATCGATCCCATCAGAGAGACAAAAGCAAACCCATACTAACCCTGTAGGAAATTGTGTTTATGATGGCAGTTTCCTCTCAGGTGGGGCCACACAGTGACGGTCAGAGGAGGATGGCTGGGCCCAGGGAAGTCAGCAGCTCTGGAGAAGCTCACATGAAGGTGGGGTTCATACATACAATGAGGTTTTCCCTCAGTAGTGAGCACCGCACCTGCCCATCTTATTGGTATCAGACCTTTTGTCCTTTAAAAATCAAACCATAAAACCTCACAATGACAAAATCCCCAAAACTGCCATGTTGGGAGCTGATGCTTTCAGGCAGACTGTGCTTTTTGGATGTGTGAGGATTGTCTCTGTGCTTAGAGCATTAAGACTGGGGACACGTGACCTCACAGGTAGCACCACTGTTCATTTCCCGCAGCCGGTTGCCGCTACATGTCTGTTGCCTGTGACTGTAATGAAGAAGGTGGAGAATAAGTGGGAAGAGGAGGAGAAAAGAAAGCTGACAGGCCTAAAACCTGTTGTAGTTCTCTGTGTGGAAAACACCCAACTGCAGACGGTCAGGTCTCCTTTCTGCATTTGATCAGTGCCCATTAGCTTTCTTTGGTCCTTTTTTGGATATCATCATCTAGTTAAAAGACTTCTTGATGGTTCTTTATTAAGTTAATGTTATTATAGCATCCATTAATGAGTGTGATAAGCAGAGGCATCTTTTTGAGTAAAAGTTCTTCCTGGCTGCACGTCCTGGGTGAGTTGGGTAGCTCAGCCCTCCTGCAAGGTGTTCAGCGTGGCTTTACCTGCAGGTATGGAGCCAAGGGAAGCTGGAGGCAAAACGTGTGTGTGTGCCAGCTGTGTCCTGGCTGTTCCCTGCTGGTGAGGCTTCATTCTGCCCATGACACGAGGAACTTATGACTTGCTGTCAGTTTAGAAGGCCAGAGGACAGTCCTTTGTAAACACCTGGTGGGCTGAGGCAGGGACGGGTCGGGTTCCACTCACCACGCAGGGTCATTGGCAAAAAACCGACACGACTTGGGAAAAACCAAAAAAACCCAATTGAATTTATTAACTATTTACAGGTCCTTTTAAGACATTGCTTTTCTGTGTGCTTTTGCACTCTCCAGCTCATTTGTGTCGAACTTGCCCGAGTGGAAGCGCTGGCTGTGTCATTGCTGGCATGCCGAGGTTGTACAAGTCCTGAGAACAACTGCTTAAAACCATCGGGGTTTGCAAAAGATGTTTTTCTGTGGAAGTTTCAAAAGGTAGAAGTGACAAGTTGTGGAGCTTCCTGTGCCTGCATTTAGTTCTGTTAATTGGAGTCAGTATTTATGATTTTGTTGGAGGTCTGTGCTATTAAATTCTGAATGTTATTTAGGTTTCTGTTTTCATACAGCATTAGGGTGTATTTTTATGCTGGCAGTAGTAATGCCTTGTTCCTGTTTAGTGCTTTTTCATCATTATATGTCAGATCACTTTGCAAAATTAGTGTCGTTATTCCTTTAAACAGATAGACAAACTAATCAATACTGCTACCAATGTGTTCTTCCCCTATCTGCCCCAGGGTGATATCTAAGCAGATACTATTCCTATGTCAAGATAATTTTCCTGATTTTTTTTTTTTTTCTTTCCAAATGTTTCTGGGTTGTGCGTGCTTCCTGTTATGGGTTATTTTCAGTCCCTGTTGTGAAAAATTATTTTCAAAGCTGTAATTTTTGCCTTTAGGCAGTTATTAAATGGGACACAGAAGAGTGTAAAACTCTAATAAAAAGTATACTACAGATATTTGGCATGATCTAATTCTATGTGCAAGGTTTAAGGAGTTCTTTACTTGGTCTTATGTCCTGTTCTTTGTCCTCCTGAAGACCAAACTATACCTATGGTGGTGGTAGAGCTGTATCATTACCATAGGGGAACCTAAGATCTGATCAGACGTACAAATTTCTTTGTAGTTCCAAATAGTCTTGAAAAATCACTGCTGCTGCATGTTGTTGTTTTTAGTTACAGCTCCATAATGCTGAGGGTGGAGGAACATTTACAGAATGAAGCAGAATTGCCAGTAATTTTCTCTGCATGGTAGAGACGTTGGTCTCAGTGGTAATGGAGCAGTGGCCCTGGTGGCCCTTCGTTGGGGAGGACTTTTGCAAAGGCTGTAGGGGAAACTAGGCATTTGGAAATGAAGGAGGAAACTTCTAGGAAATTCCTCAACGGCTTCCTTAAACATATTTCCTGATTGCACCCAGGCAGACCTAGAGAGAGCCTTTCACTCCCACCAAAAAAATGCATCAGTAAGAAATTAGCGGAGAGGACCTGATCGTGTCTTATTGAATGGACAACTGAAGAGTCCTTTGTCCATGTCCATATTTTTTCTGGAGAGAGATTATGATAGGACACTGAGGGAGCATCTGAATAGTCAATAAGGCTTTCTGTGAGCAAATGTGCTTTTTTTCCCCCCAGCTTTAACAGTTTATTGCTTGTCAGTAAAACAAAATAAGTAATAGTTTGGAACCATGAAGGACCCTAGGGTACACATTCAAATTGTGTGCTTTTGAAAACATTTGTTTGAAGACATTTGTTCCAGAGGGCTGACTTTTTTGCCTTATCAGACAATTCTCTCCTTCAAGGCAAGTTGCCCCTTGTGCTCTCTGGGGATGTACGTTTTGATGACAGCAATTGGTCAGTGACAGTCGGGTCTTATCAGTGAACTTTTATAATTTCAGTTTCAACCTTCTTCCTACGTAGGTGTTCTTTATTTGATGGAACATGAAGAAGAGTATGTTTTCACTCTGCCTAGTGCCTATGCTCGCTCGATACTTACCATCCCATGGGTGGAGCTTGGAGGGAAAGTCAACATCAATTGTGCCAGAACAGGTTATTCTGCTACAGTCACGTTCCACACCAAGCCATTCTACGGAGGGAAGGTCCACAGGTATGGGAATTACTGTCTTATTCTTGCTTACCTGCTACTGGATTTCAATAGAAAGACTCTTGGGCATATCTTTGGTCTTCTGTTGAAGTATTTTATAGACAGATATCTGAATCTCTTTTCCTATTAGTGTCTGAGATGACTTACAGCTTTAGCACACAGTTTATTGTAGTTACACGTTTTATGTTGTTTAACTGAATTGGCTATATTTCTCTCTTTAAACTAAAGTGAATGTATTCTTCCAGGCTTTGTTGCTTGTAAAAATTGTTATAAGTGCAGGATCAGAAAAATGTATGTAGAAGAGGCAATATTTCTGCTGCACCAGCTACTGCTTCTGTGTGAGTCTTGCAGATGAACTGGTGTTCCAGCTGGAGCTCCTGTAAGGAGGAGAGAAGCAGAAGTGTTGCTGCCCAGAGCAGTAGCTCCCTACTGGGGGCTCCCACTTCTGCACTGAAGTTCCAGATGACTAAAATATTATTTGTGTCCCTGGTTCCCCTTTATTAACGGTCTGAAGAGGCACTGTGCAAGATAGCTTCCTGTCTTACTTCCATGCTCAAGTTGATGACCCAATCTTTAATGTACACAGACCCCTTTCTTGTTCTGCTGTGGTCTGTAGCAGTGGCTGTGACAAGGCTGTGTCGCCTGTTGGGATGGTGTGCTTTTGCTCTGTTTTGTTTGAGTTGGTCTTAATTATTCTTCTATATGTGCATCAACCATTTCAATATTGTGTTCAGGCAAATTGCCAGCATGGGCTCTTTTGACAGTTTTTTCTAAAATGTGTAGGTTAATAATTGTTGCCATCAGGGTGACTGAAAATTAGGGAAAGTGAGCTTAATAATTTAAAAACATAATTGAGTTTACAGATTACTTGTCATGGATTGCTAAAGCACACGTGTGCATGTTTGTAGAGAGAGACAAGACATGAAACTTCTCCCTGCATTTTGGTTTTCCAGTCCTACTTATCTGTGTTGCTCACTCTCAGACCAGTTCTTGGACTGCTGAGGTAGCTGAGAAGTAAACTTGCAGAGCTAAAGAAGAAAATAAAGGTACTTCAAGTCTTTGACATAGGGATCTGACAGCATTATGTTCAGGTGTGAAAATAATGTGTACTGAAAATGTCACATGAGTGTCAGAGGTTTTTGTCAGGCTGATGAGGTAAACGGTTCTGGGTTAGAGCTGACTGCCAGGGTTTTAAGCTGGATTACTGATGTGCTTTGGGACAATGTTGTCCAAAAGCTTTTGCTGTGTTAGCAGGGCTTTCTTGGGTTGAGTCTTTCTTTTTGGAGACAGTGTCACTACTTTGCTTGAAAAATTACCCTGTAGATGCAGAAAGCTGCTTGTAGCCTTAAATGTGGTAGTGCTTTCATATACTGAAAATAAACGGTTCCAGTTATTTTTGTGGTCTTTTCTTCTTCTCTCGTGAATTAGGGTTACAGCTGAAGTGAAACACAATCCCACCAACACCATTGTATGCAAGGCACAGGGAGAATGGAATGGTACGCTGGAATTTACGTATAGCAACGGAGAAACCAAAGTGATTGACACTAACAAACTGCCTGTTATCAGGAAAAAGATCAGGCCAATAGCAAAACAAGGCCCACTGGAATCAAGGTAAGGGCAGAGGTGTTACAGTGTTCTGCGCTGAACCTCGATGGGAACAGAACAGGGAAGCAAACTGCAGTTATAAATGGTGTGGTTCACTTGGTTCTCTTCCTGCAGCACATTAATCTAATCACAAATGACTGAAGCTGTGTATTGGTTCTTTGGAACATGAATTCCATTATAGTGACGTAGACATCAGTTTTGTAGAGGCAGAAAATGCTTCTGTGCGTTTTATTGAGCATTTGGAAAATGGTAATGCAGTGTTTTCAGCTACTTTTTTGAGCGATTGTAATATGATAGTCAAATTAATTTGTTGCAAGTAATGTTGCATCTTATTATTAATTTACACTGGAACTTAATGTTTTATATATTTTATACTATATAGATATGTATAAAATGGGATGGAATGTGAGATATAAATCCACACACATGTTTTTAAGGCTCTCAGCACCCACATCACATGCCTAGCTTTGCCTAGGTACATTAGAAAAAAAACTTGTTCTGTTATTCGCTGTCAATAACTGTTAATTCTTATCTTCAGAAAAATCTATATTTTTATTGTATTTAGGAACATTTTCTTGGAGGATTTAAAAACATCAGTTAAGCTTGTCTTTTTTGTAAATGTGTCATTGTGCAGGGTCAGATGTCATTTTTCTACTTTATAGGCGTGCTTGTTTATCACAAACTCATTTTCCCCCTGTAGTTTAGGATCAGAAAGGTTGGAGTAAATAAGGAAACCAGTAGCTCTGCAGTGTGTTTGTTGTATTTTTTGGATACTAGTAAGTGGATTACAACTATCCAGTGGTTCTGCAGGACATGCAGTGTATCAGATTGTAAACAGAAACTGGTTTGAACACCCCTGGAAATATGTGAAAGCTGCAGTTGGTTTCTTCTCAGTATTTTTCTGGGCAGAGTTGCTGCTAGGCTAATACAGTGTGAGAAGGCATTGCATCTGAATGCAGTCAGTCGTGTGAAAAACAAGTTTAGTTATATATTGGCAATTATTGTTAACTGGGAATATAGAGCACAGACCTAGAAGGGCTCTCTGTCAGTAACCTGGGGGGTCAGTGTCCCAATTTACTGTACTCCTGGCTTTTGCCTAACATTCCCTTATAATTAAAAAATTTAACTGCAAATAAACGCAGGGTTGGATCCTCAGTAAAGAATGCAAACAGGAAATTATTTAAAAAAATCCATCTGCTTTGAGAAAAAAAGTTCAGGTTGTGCAGAGTCAGGAACATGAACAAGAACTACTGAGAAAGTTAACTTGCCTGGCAAAATACTGGAAGTTGAGCAAATATGAAAATCTGGTCCCCAAATGAGATGAGTATCCTAGGAGAGCGATGGTTCCCAAGCTGTGGCATGGAGAACGTGGCAGCGGTCTGCCTCTCACGGCGCTGTTGTCTAGCCAGGCAGCTGCTGCAGCAGAAGTGTTCTTGCTCTGTCACTTATGCTCCTTCTCCATCACGCAGGCGCCTTTGGCAGCACGTCACCAACTCCCTGAAAGAAGGTAATATCGATGCAGCCACAGAACACAAGCACCACCTTGAAGAGAGACAGCGAGCAGAGGAGAGGCAACGTGCGGCTCTTACAACGCCATGGAAACCAAAATATTTTGCCAAAGAGGTACATTCCTTCAAGACCCTGTAGCATCTTCCTGCAAACGGGGGGAGGGTGCTTGTCTGGGGTTTTACCATGAGCTAGTGTAGTTCTGTAACAATGATTGATTTATTTTTTTGAATTTTATTTCTGCCAGTTTGGCTCTTAAGGAAAAGCCATGGATTGCTCCATGTCCATTTTGTAATGCTTGTTCGCTTTCCTTAAGTTAGATTTATTTTAACCTGAATTTTTCATACCTAATGTAAGGCGCCTAAAGGTATGGTTTTTACCTTGAAATCTACACCTTAATTTACAAATGCTGAGTACTCACATCACCTACTAATCTTAATCTAAAATGAATATCATCTAGGGGTATTTGTCCAATATAAGTAAGCATGGACATATTAAACACAGGCTTGGGCTTCATCTGCTTGAAATGAAACAGATTTTACTACGTTATTATTTGTCCTTTCTTAGAGGAAAGGAGGAAGGGAAATAAGACTTACTGAGGGAATTATTATTAAGTTAGCAAGTATGTGCAGCTATTTAATCTGTTAGTTCATCTGTTGCATCCTCCCATTTCTTCTCTTCCCCCTTGCTGTTTTTCCCTCCTGCTGAGATTACCTGTAAATTCATTAAGCAAAAAATATTCAGATGACAGGGATGGTTTCTTATGTTAATTGGTAGTATTTTAGCTTTTATGTGGACATACACAGATCCAGTAAGTATAAATCTTGTTTAGTAAACTCTCCCTAATTTTCTTGCAGGGTGATGGCTGGCTATACTTGAATCCTCTCTGGAAGACCCATTGATGAGATAGAGCAGTTGCCTCGTAACTTTACCTTACAGGCATTAAGGTGATACAGTATATACCTTCAAGATGTCATTGAACAGGTCCCACTATCCGAAGATACAAACGAGAAGCTATATACTGTGAATGATGCATCTCAAAATAAATGCAAACACGAGTTTGTTCAGGAGCCATTTTGTGTGTATGGATGCACAAACACACACACACACGTCCATTTATACACACATATATACACACAGTGTGTATGTTTGTGTGTGTATTATTTACACTACATGTAAACAAGTATAAACACAAACAGTTTAAAGACCTTTTCCTCTAGGTGTTAGGGCACAGAACTCCGGCTGGACTCAGCTGGGGTTCCCCGAGTTGTGTGCTTGCAGGATCAGGCCCTATGCTAGTGTCTAAGAAAATACTTTTTTATTAGTACTGGTTAAGGTTTTTCTATTTTTCACTTTTGCCAAAAATGTTTTGCACTTAAAATGTGACGTGTCACTTAATGGCAGTCATTCTGTCTGAACAGTCGTTGAGTAACTCACTTTGACGTAAGAATGATACACCAACAGCGCGCTCGCTCTTCGGGATGCTGCTTTAAGAGCAAGTTTCCTGTCACAAGTGTGAATTTTCTGCTATCATATAAGTAGCAATACCTTCTCAAGAACGTTGTTCGCACTAACCCATTGTGTCTTCACTTTTTTGTTCGTTCATACTTCAGCTGTTTAACAGATCTGTGGTCACCAGTGAGGCAGCTGCTCCGGTAATTTTGATCTTGCTGTGTCATGTTCTCTGGCTACTGTCGTGCCAGTGCTTTTGGGTTACGTTTTCCACAAATCCCTTCAGGCAGATGGAGCTGTGGTGGTCCAGCTTGCATTGCCTCAGCTCTCCGCCCCGTGTCCGAGAGGCACAGCACGCCGCTGGGCTCTGCCTGAGGCACCCCGGTTGGCAGCCATTGCCGATGCGTTCACGCTAAGGTGCCGGGCTGTGCGCTGAGGCGGGTGAGGCTGGGTAGGAGTCATGTCCCGGTGTGCCGCTCCGACAGGTGCCAGCCTTCCCCACCAGCCAGGAGGCAGGCTGGGGACGCTGCTGCGGGAAATGAGCCAGAGCTCCTCTGGTCAGAGCCCTTCATTCCATGTGAAGGCTCCAAGCACAGCGGTGTTTTTCTTTTGGTTTTGACCCAGTTGATAGCTTCTGGATGAAATATTTGGATGAATAGAGATGATCCAACTAGCCTTCTCAGATGAATGAATGTAAAGGTGACAATCTAGTAAATTATTACACTGAGACAAAACTTTATTAATGAAACAAATTAAATGGGATATAATTTGCTTTGTACAGGAAAAAAAGGCAACAATCCAGTAAGCTTGATGTTGCTCTGTAAGGGAAACCACTGTAACACGAAGAAAGTGGATTCTAGAAGTGTGTTAAAGCTTCGTTGCTTTTTAGTACGTATGTGTTGAAAGTGAAGATGTTTTTGAGAAAAGTGGCAACAAAAGGCACATGTAAAATGTACTAACGTCTGCTCAGCACTGCTTTTTACAGGGCCCTGTAAAGAAACCACTATATTTCTAACATACAGTAGCATGGATGCCTACCCTTATGTTTCACCGATTAATTTTGTGCCTTTTGTGTGCTTTCTTAATGCAGTAGCTTATGCTTTACAGATATTACACAAATATATTTAGGTCAAACCGCTGCTTATATCAGTTCTTGTGTGTCCTGCGTTTTACAATTTTTTGGTAGATGTTAAAATTTCTTGAGCAACTCAGAAGGCTAAACAGAGGTGTGTACACAAGGAAACATGCCATTAGTTGTTTATTTGGACATAATATTTACTAGATATTTACATCTGAGATCCCTGTTTAATGAAGGTGTCTCCTTTTTCCTCCTAACTGCCATTCTGCCTGCTTGTATGTACTTTTTTTGCACATTAGAAAGATTCACGTTATAAATGATTTAAATCCTATTTTTTTAAAAAAAGTGGACTGTATGAGCTTGATTTTGTAACTGACACATTTTTTTTTTAAAGGAAAGAAAATCTTATTTTTAGGAATAGTTGATGTTTTTCTGTAACAAAACCAAAATGATGCTGTCGTAGTCGTCACTGAACTACTGCTACTAAGTATTGTCAGGAAAACTCGCATTTTACCACCTGCAAGAATTAATTTTATAATGGATCCACTCTTGTTCTAGCAGTTGGTCTGATAAGTGTGACTAGAACTATTCATAGAGTTTGTAGTATCATCACAAAGAACAATCAAAAATGCAGAATTAAACATGTGGAATATCCTCCCAGAACTTTGACTTTCACACACCAAAGAACAAGCCCCATACTCCCTAGAAGTAGCCACTGAAGACCTCTGTCAGGCACGCAGGCCTGCGCTCCTGAGAGAGCAGACCTCTTTCAGCTTTGATGGTATGACTGTCAAGGCTAAAAAGATGCTGTAGCCTTTCTTTTAAGGATAAATGTGGATAATTTTATGCTTGTAATTTATTGAAGATTTTTTTCTGTCTGCATGGTTGGTTGTTTCTGCATGCTGAGAACATTCCACGTGTGCTGATAAATGTTTTGTTTTGTTCTGTTCTGATGCTGAGGAGAATCCCCTGATGCCATTACCACTGTTTCTTTCACAAAGTAACTTGTAAGAGGCAAACATAAATCCAGTCCTTTCTGAAAAGATCTCATTGAGAGATTCCAGAACAAGATTCACAACTGTTATTTTATTTTTCTGATAGTTATGTGTTCAGCATATTTTACAGGATTGAAAAAAAATATTCATAAGCCTTATTCTGTAGGTTGTTCCAATAGCTGTTTTGGACTTGCAAGTGAATCTTTTCAAGTAGCCAATGTACACTCTCAACTATAATGTAAAAACCTCCATGTACTTCAGATTTGTTTTTGTGCACACCTGTAGAAAGCCTATGCAACCTTTTTCTTTCTTAAGTTAGAAATGTCCAGACAGAAGATTTATATCTTTATAATTTAAAAGATGCTCTGGCAGTCTCTTCTGATTTGCCTTCCTTTCATAGTTTGTGAATTTAAAATGACAATGCTCATGAATAAAAGATTTGTTTCATTTAGTAGTGGGATGCCCTTTCTCTTTCCATGAAGGTGTAAGTTAACTGGTGCCAGTTACTCAGATGTCTGGGAGTGGTGTACAACACTCAGGGCACCTGTGAGCTGTTTGCATGGTTCTGACAGAAGTGACGTGTCAGCTGAATCCTCATTTGCTGTGGGGTTTTTTCTGCCCTGTTGGAACTGCCAGACACTGCCGAGGTAAGTTTTTAAACTGGATGGTGCAACACAAGGAAAACGGGGCGGGGAGCATCACAGGTTTAGGAAAGGTGGGGAAACATACACCTTGTTTTGACAAATAGAAAAGGAAGTAGGTTAAGGTGTTTCCTTGTTTCTGAAAATCATATTTCATTTAAACTTCATCATAACAGATGTTCTTGATTAGGTACCTCTGGAACACAACTCTGAATTACTGCAGCATTGGACGCTTGCATGGGGAGAAAAAAAATGTGCTTACGGGAGACTTCATGGATCCTGATCTACATTTTTCACATCTTGGATAATGCCGTTCTGGTTTGTTTTAAACATGCATCCACAGTGTTGGAAACTACTCTGCGAGAACACGTTGTTTTTAGGCAAAACAGAAAAGAACCCTGGCTGTAAACAGGACAGGAAACACTACTCAGGCCCATTCCTTGCCTTTCATTGCATTGCTTCAAGGCCATGTCTCAGAGCAGTCTATACATTTACTTTAAAGATTATTGACAGTTTTAGTCACAGACAAAAAGGATTTATTTTCAGTTTTTACTCAGTGGAAGTGATACGTACAGAGGGCTGAGTCAAAGCATTGAACTGGTTTTTCAAGAGTAAATCTATCAAGATACTTAACGAATGATGCAGGTGGAGGACCAGCAGAACCAAGGAAAGTGATCCCATGCCTGCCACTTCTCCCTTGTAACTTTGTTTTTTCTAAGTGGCTGCCTTAATAAATCCAACTTTTCATTTAAATGCAGAACAGTAGTGGGAGCTGTCAGCTAAGATGGAAACCAATCTGACACCTGTGAATCACATACCTAAAGCTGGGAGGGCACGCTTTTAGTTAGTTTTTTAAAACAAGGCAGAGTTACTGCCACACCCCAGGCTGACCAGCAGCAGCCATTCTGCTGACTTCTGGATTTTCTTCCAAATGTTAGATTGCTTATTTTGTACTAATTGTGGGGGGCGGGG
>NW_010127851.1:21533-42726 GCF_000699245.1 Pterocles gutturalis | reverse complement strand
GGGGGGGAAGATGCAGATTTGCTTGGAAGAAGCAAGATATTACAAATTGTGCACCACATAATCACCCCTTCTCCTGCTGTGTAAGGAACTGTAACAGCGTGAGTTGCTCCAGCTGCTCGAAGGATTCATTGCAACGTGGGTTTGGGAAAGATGGCTGCTGTTCTCTGAAAATATTATAGCCACCTTGAATGTCATCACGGCAGAGCTCCTACATTTGGCTTAGTCAATTTAAGCTGGGAGGATGTTAAAGTAGCAGCTGTGGCTTCATTACGGCAACTTCACGAGGTCAGCAGATTTGCATTATGGAGTTTGAATGACTTAATTTATCACTAGGACTATAAGCAACATGGTGTCAAGTTAATCACAACAAAACTGACACAACACCCTTAACACAAAACTTGAATTAACTTTATTTTCCCCTACAGTCAACAACTGGTCTGCATTGAGCTTTAAAGCAACAAAATAAAATGAAGTCTCCAAACGACAGGGGGGGTGGGGGGGCAGAAATCCAGATTTAATTACTTTGTGAAAATGTTGCAGCTGTAGTATTGGTCTGTATAAACCATTGGAGTCAAAATGAGTTCATAAATCAAAAAAATATTCTACACCTTGGGAAATAAGTCAGCAGTAACATTCTCACAGAACACTGTAAATTTACATTTTCTTCATGAAAGGTACATACTATTCTGCATTTTACATCAAATTATTGATGCAAGTTTTGTTTCTATAAAAAGTTACAACCTGTGGCAGGAAAACAAGCTGCAAAACCCTTTCATTTTAATTAAAGAAAATTTTCAAGTCTGTATAAAGTTTTCCTATAGCTGGAAAGTGAACATGTTCAGTCTCCATTTATATTTTAGTGCATTTAATCTGACAGCTTTCACCACTTCAAAGAAAACCAAACAGTAAAAAAGACAGACAAAGCAAATAGCACTAGAGCAGGAATTTCTTAAATTGATTTAAGCACTCTAAATAAAAATGCAGAGAAACAATTTTCCAGAAAAACTTCTACCCTCTCAAGAGAAGGCAGTGAGGGGAGGAAGAGGTTTGCAAATCCTCTATCTCTGCTAGCCACAGAAAAGGGGTTTCGTATACCTGTCAAACTTTTTTTCCCCCATTTTAAACAGGCCATACTTGTTTTACCAATGTAAACATTTAACTAAAATAGTTTAATCTCTGTTCTGAAACACCAGCCACTCCATGGTGCTCAGCTGTATGTTACTATAGCATTCATTACTGTCTTTTCAGATTTTTTTTCAGGAGGATACAAATTTAGCCCTTGTATCTACAGTGTGCAAGATTTGCCTTGTCTACCTTATGGCAGCGTAAGGCAGCAATACTGCAATCCCATGTTAAACAAAAGCAGCTTGTCCAACCTGAACTAGCATCCAATTCATCTGTCCTGTCCTCTCTCGTGAAAACTGCAGCTTTGCTTCTTACACTTCAGATCAAAACCAGCCTGCAGCAAGAGTAAAAGGACACTAAAAGAAACCACTGAAAAAATAATCATGGGGTAACTTAATTTGAAAGTTTAATTTCAGAGAGCTCCATCCACTTCCTCTTAATTGTTGAAACCAAGTAATTTTTAGATTTCACGATTCGAGTTGACATACTGCTGCTATTCAGCTGAACAGTGTTCTCCAAAAAAGATTGACAAGTATGCATGTGCCAAGGACCAAATTACAGGGTTCTTTGGTGCAGTCAGTCCAAATTCTCAACAGATTTGAAGGATAATATGTACCAATAAAAAAAATGCCGCTAGACTCAGATAGCAGCTCTGTCTTGCTTCACATTACAAATCTAAAACAGCTGTTCTCAATAAGCCAATATTTTTAATCAGACATTGCCTGAAAATTTTGTACAATAATCTGGACCAATGATGGTTCTGTACCCTCATGTTGCTGTGAAACATGACTTGAGCTAAAGGCAAAGACTGGTTATCTCAAGGACAACTGCTTCGTATTAGCAATCAGAACAGTGTATTTAAACTGTCTTCCTGTTGGGTCTCTTGCCTTTCTTTAAAATTAGTTTATTCTTAATGTAGCCACGCTTCCTTTTGGAGGTCTAAAAAAAAAACACAGAATAAAATGTGTTAGTTAATGATTTAGTCTTGACCATGGTTTAATGATGTGCATTTCAATGCCTGATCTTTAGACTGATTTTTAAAGAGCTTAAGTTGTAAACCTTCAACTAGGTATTATCCAGTTATTATTTTTAAAATTGGGATTGTTAATTCATGCCCAACACTTGCTTTTGCACAAGATGTATTTTTGCGAGCCCCATCTACCAGATATGTAGGATTGTTTTCAAAGCTTGTGCTGAGGCAGAATTAATAATTAACCAACATGATAAAGCTCTAATATGCCCAAAGAGCAGAAGTGGTGTAGAGTGGTAAGTTTTGTTTGGAAATGCCTTCTTGCACTAATTGATTCTTTTGCACTAATTGATTATCTTAGAAGTTCACAAGATGATATGGATAGTAGTATTTACTCAAAACAGTATTAAAAAAAAAAAAAGAGAGAAAAATGCAGAAAAATCACATTTTAGTCTTCGATATGGATAGTAGTATTTACTCAAAACAGCATTAAAAAAAAAAAAAAAGAGAGAAAAACCCAGAAAAATCACATTTTAGTCTTTAGTCCTTTGCTAGTGGTCTGTAGGCTATTTATCGCTTTCTGCTCATGTCTTTTTCAGCGTATTTTAGATTTTTTTTTTAAATGGTAGTAATGGGAGAAGCATTAATATTAGTCTTAGATACTATTAACTTCAAAGTTGTATAAATACAGTTAGCTCCTTGAAGGTAGAACTGCACATGCAATGTGCCGGCCACAAGAAATTAAACAGTAGGCAGCTCCCACACTTGCTGCACTTTGCTGTGCTTACCAGCAGGCTCTATTATGTCAAATAATAACAACAATAATAATAATATAAAGTGAGATAGATACAAATTAATATGTAATACTGAGATGTGTTATATCTCTGAGCTTGAGCAATGTCATTCCTGACATGGAACTGTGACAGGAGATGGACTGAATTTCCAGTAAGGAAGCAACTGCTGAAAACTTGTGGCTACTAAGGAGCCCTCAGAATGCATTTAAGAAATCCTAGTTTAGACATTGGCCCTGTGCTCTTTGCTGGTTCTCCAATTTCTTAATGGGAAGTAGAGCCTGTTTGTACTGCAGGAGTTGGTGACGGGTCAGAATTTACATCAACTTTTATCCCATCTTTAGACAGAAAACTGACATGTCCACAGCTTAAGTGGGGTCAGTGCATCTCTCATTAATAAATGTAGCCTTGCTTGTCACTTAAGATCACGAGTTACACTGAAGTGTGTGACAGGCACAGTAAAGCTTATAATTTCCTTTCAGGTTAAGTCTAGCTTCAGCAGAAACTCCCAAACACATTATTTTATGAATTTGCATCAAACCACAAGCAGCATCTTTACCCTTTAACATTCTTTACCTGTATTTCGATGACACAGTGTAAGCACAGTGTAAGTTTACTGCCTATATTAATTTAGTTTGTTATACATTTGTTTCTGACACGATTACGGAATTCCTTTTGCAACACACATCTGAATATATAGAAAACTGATGTTGTAAAGAACAGGGCTGCTAAGATTCTCCCCAAGTCCCCTGGTTTCTTTCTTAATAGGCTGAATTAGCATACCACAGCTAACACTTTTAAAACCATGAAGATGACTTCAAACAGTAAGCAGCCAGACACTGAAGTTCCATCAACAAAAGTTTCATATTTAATTTATTTCATACAAAATTGCCATTTTTAAACTTCTAGGCATCACTACTTTCAAACAAAGTCAGAAAGCAACTTCCACATTATTTACTTAGTGAGCCATAGTTACTGAAACATGAATCAATGTACTTTAGAGATCATACTTCCAGTTACATGAAGACTTAAGAGTTGTAACAGCCAGTGATACACTCTATTTCCAGTTAGCATTCTGCCTAAAAAAAAATCTAGCCTTTTGTCTTCACATGCTTTTAAGTTAAGCAGACAGTAAATTAACAATTACCAGCAGGCAGGTCTGATATTGGACACTAACATGAACAGTATCCATAACATTCTGGCTAGTGGAAATACATAATTCACCAGCTACGTGATTCACTGCTAAAAATAAACTGCCCTCTCCTGACCCCTTTCAGTGACTTCATTGGGAACCCACCTTCTTTGACAAATACTTCTGTTTCGGTACAATGTTGGTTACTCTAGGTTTATGATCCAATGTCTCTCTGTTGTCTAGTTGTTTCACCTTGTATATTCTAACAAGCCAGTGCTCTGAGGTAAAGGCTTCCTCCAGATGTTTAAATTTAATGTCTTTGTTGCCTATCTCAGCATTGCGTGTACGATCAAATCCTGGAGGTGTCCGAAAATCCAGCTATAAAAATTAAAGTTGCATATTAGTTCAAGACAAAACCCAAAACACCCATCCCTGCAAACTGTGGTACTTCATACCATGAGGCAACACTTTCAACTGGTCTAGTCAAAGGACAACACTTCTCATGCATTGGTTGTTACTATACAGAAAAAACTCTCAGTTCCTTTTTACACTTAAGAATGACAAATTTATTCTTATTCCTACAGATGTCACAGGAGACGGCACTTCATTTCTCAACAGAAACACCATGTTTTCATTCAGAGATGAACGTACTCAAGTGAAAGTCTGAGGTGCATCAGCCTGTGGTGGCTTTTTAGCACAGCTGCTCACTTGTACTCTCTCTTCTATAGGACAATAATTTGCATGCACTTCCATGGTTTTCCATACAAGCTGGAAAAGTTCACATTTACCGGTTAACTTACAACCTGCACCCCACCCCCTGTGTAACAAATATGATTCACTGGCCTACATACATATGCTTGATGGATCCCAAAGGGGAGTGACAACTCTGAGAATTATGCCCTTATATAAGTGCAGTGTTGTTTAATATACAGATGTTACTTAGATAGAAACAAGGTAGTTACCCACCAATATTAAACAGTCAATTAACGGAACTGTGTAACAGCAACACAGGGGGAACTCGGTGTTGCTATTACAAAAAACACAAATCTAAAGCTCTCCACAACATAACAGTTAATGCTTTAGCAACTACACTGTACAGTGGAATTAAGATCCTCATCTAGGGCAATGTGAAAGAAAGCAACAAGCTAAGTAAGTTGCTAAGTAGGTTAGCAACATAAATGCTTTTTTCTAAAGGTTATATACAGTAGACCATGCCTAGATGTGTTTTAATTTGTAAAGCTGACTCTTACCTCTGACTCTGCTACTACAAGCAACACTCAATCTAAAAGATGGAAAATACGTAAAAGTAACATTTGTTTTCTCACATTTCAATTAAGATTCAGTACAAGTCACAGCACTAACCTGCATCTCTCCAAATCTGTAATAGGACATTTTATACATGAGGCAGTTGAGCAAAGTTGGAGAACCTGCCTTGTCTACCCGGAATTCTCCCTGAGGGGTGAAGTAATCGCTTTCCTTTAGAAAGAAAAGATGACACAAAGAGTCAATATAAACTAAACCTCTATTTAAGGTCATATCACATTTCTTTCTCCACAAAAAAAAAAAACCAAAAACAAAAAAAACAAACTTTGTAAGGAATCTAAACTGACTTTTGCAGTTTAAAAGCTGACTTAAGCTAGTCTTAAAACAGAAAATGATGGTGCTGGTTAAAGGTAGAACAGTTACAAACTACCTGCTTGTAACCCAGACCCCAACCTTCCTAACTCCATATTATTGTGCTGGTGTAAATTTTCTCACTGCACAGTAAGCAGTCACTGGAAAACTGATCTAAAAATGTAAGTTAGGCATCTATCAAAATTCTTCTTCGGAAAGGTGAAAAGCTCTGTACTGTTAATGTAAAAGGTCTGCAATTCTACCATATACTTCATCTGTGCACAGTGTGTAAACAAAAAATTTCTGCCATTTTCATCTCTAGTACAAGATGAAACTATGCATGCAGGCTACTCCCTTAAGCCTGTGCTCAATATCCAGAAGCTTTTGTTAGGCTTAAGCAAATATCACTACAGACTTCTGCAATCTCTGAGATGTTTGAATAACTTAAACTCTACATAAGTCAATATTAACACTTTGTCTCCTACTATTACAGAGTTTGAAGAAATTTGTAATGCCAACTATTGAAACAGTCTGAACATTCTATGGTGCACGGTGAGATACGCACACAAGAATTACAAGAGATATCCTGTACTTTTAGTATCATGCAAAAAAAGTGAAAAGCTTTTGAGGTTACTGACCTTTCAAAACCATAAATATTGAAAGAAACTGGGCTACAGGCCTCTGCACTCCTACTGTTCTAGGAAAAGAGCCCATAACACATTTTTCAAATAAAATTGCAATAAGTAGTGGAGATCTCCCTCCACTGTAATAAGCACTACCAGAAAAGCAACAACATAAATAAAGGATTTTAAAAAAAAGAAGTAGATATGAACACAAAGGAATATAGTATTCAGCCAAGAATGCTTCAGTTTTGCTGTGTATATTTCCACTTACCCGAATATCTTTGGGATGTTCCCCCTCTGCTATTCTCACCATCCACAAGAATTTATTAATATCATCACCAGAGTAGCCAATCACGCCACCAAAAATAATCAAAACATAATCCACATCCAGACTTCTCATGATCTCATATGCTGCCGACTCATTTGATGACATTGCCTTTCCCACCTGTATAATACCCACACAAAAATATCTTGAGTATCTGCATAGCTACTGAACAGATCCACAGATCAATATCCTCCCAGACCAAAGCCCAAAAATACATACTTGCCAACCAAACCCCACATTTTCATTCTAGATAACAAAAACTGATTGTGTCTATTTAGAAACTCAAAAGCCTGACCTAAGCTGAAATATTTTCTCCTCTATACGAGGAGCGCTGCCTGTTGAAATCAGTGTTTTCAATATAAAATGTATCAATAAAGGTTTTCCTTTTGTGGCACTTACATATTTTTCAAGCCATGGCTGTATTGCCAAAAACTCAGTGTTGCAGAAAATACCTAATTTTCAAAGCTGTTGACACAGCCCAAAGTGAATAAATTATTTGAAATGTTAGTAATTTCTTGTGGTTTTTTTCCCCTGAGCTGTCCTTCGCTACTGAAGCAGCCATGCTGCATTGTACTCAGCAGCATACAGGCACCCTCAGCATTGAATTCAAGGTAAGTTTATGGAGAGAAAATGTCAGGGTAGAGACATCCTTGAGTTAAAAGCATAACATAGTTTTGGCCTTGAAAAACTTTTTAAAGCTGTATCCAGAACCTTCTTCCATACTGGTCACTTCCCACACTTAAAAGAATTCACTTAAGACAGTAACTGGCATTCAGTTCAGTAATTTTGTTTGCTGTTGAAGGGCTTGGCACTTCAAGTGTAATAATATATTGGTGTAGTAAAAGGGAGTAACTACAATATAAACAATACTGCATCCAAATTGGTAACATGCAATTAAGAACGTAATTAGAAAACACTAAGCTTAGGCTGCAATCTGTCAAAAAGACTGAGAACCTCAGCTTCTTGGCCATTATCCTAATCAATGTGAAGTTATTTGGCAGATTTCCATTTCTGTGCAGGAGGAAGTCATCTGGATGCGTATCCAGGGCATGCCTCATTTAGTGCACAAGTTCAGGTATTAGCCACAACACACAGTTATTGCTTGGGTCCCCTTGTATGTAGTATCCATTCCGAGATGGAACCTGACAGTGCCAGCAGTCATAGTGGAGAGAATTCTTTATTAGACACCATCACTGCTGATTGCTCTAATGTGTATGGCTACTGTGCTTATGCAATACAGGTGACTTCCATGGTCTCTCTCTTCTCCTGATGTGTCCTGCAGGGATCTGTTGGTTTAGATATAGTATCTGCACTTCTACCTCTTGTAGAAGAGGGAGGCACGTAGACCTATCAGAGTTGAACATCCATCTAACACACACCAACACTGTCAGGTCAACGACAAAAATAAAAGTGCCTTAGTACATGGGAAGGCTTGTTGATTGGTATTAGCACCAGCAGTACAATTTCCCAAGCTTGCTTTCAGCTGATGCAAGTTCTCTGCTCCCGTCAAAAGCAAGTACATATGATGCCCTCTCCCTACATACACATTTTTTCCGGACTTTGTATGCTCAAGGCACAGCTTGATTAATTTGTGAATTCTGAACACTGCTTGTCTGCAGATCTGGTCCAACTGCTGTACTAGGTACTGACACAAGACAAGAAACTATCCTAATATGTTCCTTAAGCCCTTCCCCCATTTTGCCCCCATAGCATGACATAGGTCATCTGGGAAGAAGTGGCCCCTGAGTGATGACTGGCTGTCATTACACAGCCCCCACAACCCAGCTACAATATAGAGCATTCTTTTGTTTCAGAAAAAAGTTTAAGTTGCCCAGGGTGATGCCCCTGTAACCACAGGCAACGCTAACATCTTGTCTTTGAGCAGGTGCACAAATCTTAAACTTACTCATCAGAAGTGAAAGAAATTAAATGTACAGATCCTTTGTCTAACAGCAAACTTGAGAACAGAATCATGACAAGTGTGTAACACTTCCATTGCTACTCAAACTTTCTCTGATTCCCAAAATTCCCAAATTTGTTGCTTCATGTGGTCAGTTTTCACATCCCATTCAAAAATCCAGTGAGCAAAGACACTGCTGAACTGAAATGATCCCAGTAAAGCAGTGGTACCAGCTAAGCTGTTGTTGCACTAATCACAAGGGAAATGGTTACATTAGATTTTGTTTATCCTCCCACAAAGAAGAGAAACTGAAATGGAAGTGAAGGTTTGGAAACTTCAAGTAAACAAAACTGTAACTCTAAAAGCAAAACTGATCCCTTCCAGCAGAAAAATTCTTTATACTTGAGTTCTAATAAATGCAAAAAATATACACCTTCCGCTTCTGTGTTTCCTGCTCTATGGAATTTCTCCTTAATATCATACTGTCTGTCAACAGTCATTTACAAGTTCAGACTCCACTGCAATGTAAACGTTTTGGTGTTATTCCTCCATAGAAAATTGCCACCCTTACCAGGGCTATGTGGCTGTTGTTCCAAGTGTTGTTATCAACCAAGGGTGTCCGGTTATTTTTTCTGATAGCCATAGTCCCACCACGACATCACTCTGGCGTGCTCGTCTGTGTTTTGTCTCAGCCAGTAGTAGGCTTCTCTGAAGTCATCCAGGATATTCCGAGTGCTGGAAAACAGAGTTTGTTTTATTCACACTGGTACAAATACTAGCAACAAATTAATTGCACCATCATAAATCTGGGCTCACAAATAAGGGTCTTCTTACATGTTCAGCTCCCTTTGAGGGATTCAGTCACCAGCAGTCATAAGTTTCAACTCACCAACAGCTGAATGGCCAGAAGCTGAACTGCTTTTAAAGAAGTGACTAAGTGCATTTCCAGTAAAATATATATTCATAAACAAGTTTTACCAATTGACTCAAAAACTTTATTTTTTTAACCCATCAAGTTTATTGGCTTTGGATAGGATTATTTTTATGTATTTACATTAAATATTTCAGAAAATATTGTATCTTTTTGAAAATTACAGTATTGAGAATTTTTTATTCAGGTGACAATTCTGCCTGAATATAGGAAGAAGTGATTAAAAGAAGGTAAAGCAAATTGCTAATGCAAAGGAAGTAGAAAGGCTTTTTGCCCTTAATTATTTTCAGACCTGTAGACCGACCTTACCCATCATGGTTATAGGAAGCAAGAACAACACTGGGGCTGGAGTATGCATTGCTCGTTACCCAGGTACAGTGAACAGCAAACATCATCAACAACATCAGCATCAGCATAGTAACAATGTTTTTGATATTGGGACCCAGTCCTTCTTCTGTTTTTTCCTGTTCAGATACATGTTTTCTCACTTTACCTGCCTAAACAAAGACAAATATATCTGTTATGGCAACCTTTATCACCTTTGACAATGGAACCCGTGCTTTTTTCTTCAACACATGCACCCTGTAAATGCTATGGGATACTATAAAGCTAAACCAAGTTGTAGCATAAATTAACTAAGTATTCACACTAATATTTTGACAATCCAACAACTTGTAAAAATGGATGATTCCTTGAAAGCCTCTTTCAGAAGAAAGAAACTATTACACGAGGGTCAACGCATGATTTTCTTGGTTTGTCTCAGTATGATGATGCCCTTCTATAAGGCAGGGTGGAAAAGGGAAAGGCACTGATATTTACTGTGAGGAAAAGGGGAGAAACCCAAGGCTTATGCATTGTCAGGGTCAGCATAACAAAGCCTAAGAGATAAAACAATAGTACCTAATAGCACTTTCTTCATAATGAAGAGAGTATGCAATTTTATGAATAGAAATACTTTTTCATAAAATATCTTCTTTTTTAATTTCACCGTGTCTTAGGGGAAACACAAGAGGGAAACATTCAGTGATACAGAACTGCTATAACTAGTTAAGGAGAGTAAGCAACTGCCTGTCATCACTTCTATAGAAAGCTGGGTCAACACTGTACACTTCCTTTAGGTTAGACACTTATCACCGATCAAGCCAGAAGGAACAACTTCTACACTGAGACAGACTTTTTTTCAGGACATCAGTTACACCTTACCGGAGAACATCAATACTTGTTCTGTATTTAAGTACTGGTGATTCAGACCTCTAGTGGCATTTAAAATATTCTGACGAAAAGAAAAAAAAAATAGTAAAAAATAAGCCGTTTTCTGACTTCTAAATTTTGCTTCCTCCCCTCACCTTATCATACAAGTTGCCAGGGTTCCTTTTGTCATCCTCATCACTGCTGTCCTCTATTGGTGGATTTTCCCTCTTCATATCATCACCCAAATAACGTTCAAAGACATTGGAGAAAGCAATTGCAGACAGCATACAGACCACTGGAGTCAAAGTGAGCATGAGCCGAACCATCACACCAGCAAAGTAAACCGCACTGATTGCATACAGAGCAACTGCAAAGAAACAAATCTAATGATGACATTTAGAAACACACACTCATTCTGACTGCACACATACGCGCTCCCCATAAGACTATTTCTGGAAATGGGTTGAGCATCTGTGTATATAAAGACTTCAGTATGCATCTTGCATTTCATTGCTTTTTAATTTACAGAGATACAGTTCAATTAATGTTTATGCCTTTTAAGCCTCAAACCCTTCCTGAAGTTCATCTTGACAACTGTTAACAATAACACAACCCCATTTTCATATTCATTAATAATGTGTCAGAAGATACATTATTAATGAAATTTAACATCACACACCACTACTGAAATAATAGGTGGCTTCATTTGATTAAAGAGGTCAAACAGCTCTAGACCAAACAGGTTACTGAAACTGAAAAAGCAAGAGGAAGTGTTAGAATTTCATGTAAATATCAAATTTTAGTTTAACTTAGAGACATCTGTGGACAAATTGGGGGCTTGTCTACATTATAATTCCATACAAATAATATAATATTGTGAGCCCTATTCTGAAGCACGTTTTCCTAAACAGCATTGTCTCCACTCCCCCCTCCCCCCAAAACCAGAACAAGATCTTCAGAATAGTAAAGAATATTCATAACACTTTTCTCAGAAGGCAAAAAACCCACCCTGTATACACTGGTTAGGAACATCTATTGCTTTGTTCAAGTAATAGTGGTTATTCCTTGTCTGCTACAGTTTAACAATACACTTTTATTAAAGATTTGCGAAGGAAATCCTGAGGGGACACTGATTTATTAGATTACATAAATATTTTCTACATTGTTTGAAGTAGTATGGCTCTCCTTTCTCACCCACAGGTCTCTTTATGCTGACTTATGGATGATGCAACAGGAGGCTTGAAAGCAAGTTGCCCAGCACTGGTCTTGACACGGACTCATAGTAGGCCACAAAGCACAGAATACTCCAGTCACTACATTTAACACAGTAAGTGTTCCTGCTGCCCACATACTTCTTCAGTAATTTTAAGAGGCAGCTATATTAGTCTGGAGCCTCCTGCCCCTGTAAAAGCCCAAGACCTGAGTCATCTTCACTGTTCCATATGTGCTACAACTTCAAATTATATCCTTACAAACCTCATCTATAATCTGAAAAGCCTTGTTCCACAGTTAAGCTATTCAGTTCACTAAAACAGCAGAAAATCTGGAAAGAAAAGGCATTTTGAATCACAATCTGTGATGGGATGAGTGCTAGACGTGCAGGGAAGGGACTGTTGCCTTGCAGCCTGCACAGGGTAGGGACCTTCCCTTTGCAATGAGCTGTTCACTTGGCTGAACTGTACTTTTGAGCTGCACCTCAATGCGAGGTTTGCAAGATCAGCATGTGGAAGAGCATGCAACTCCAGCTGCAGAACAGAACCATACTGACAAATATTTCAATCCTGACTCTTGGGACAACTCTCCATCACGATTTCATCAATCTCTGCATTTTCCTAAATGGTTTTTAATACTGCTGGGTGCAGGCAACTTTTAATAATAATCTTTAAATACATAACTTTTAAACCTTTTTAGAACAAGCCATGTACGAGCTTTAAGCAAACAAAAGCTAAACAGAATCAAGTTGAACGAAAGATTTTTCAAAATAATTTTTAAATATTTCCTCTTACCAAAGACTCTTTCATCATTGATGTTTTTGATACAGAACCACAGCCCTGCTGGGAAAGTACACACGAGAATATGCAGATCAAAAAAGAAGGAAACCCATGTTGTAGGCTGATGCTCAGACACAGAGGCAATGATCGGGATGTGAATTTTCGCATACCTTTTTTAAAAAAAATTCAGTTCAAATTATTTTGAAATGATAAAATTATTAAAACTTGTAAACATTAGGAATTCTGAAATTAATTTCAAAAGAAGCATTTAATTTAAAATGGCAAGTGCTCTATTCAGCAGAAATCTGATGAAACTTTTATACCAAAAAAATCCCCAAGTCTTACTGTATTTAGAAAGCATTTGGTGTATAGATATAAAGGATTATTTCCATACTAATTAAAATCAAAATTATGGGTGTTTTTCTTTATTTTGGCTAAATATGAAGCCAAATTCACCAAAATTAAAACAGGCAGCTATGGAAGCCTCATCATTAAATTTTTAAGAGATAATCTTCCATGACAGTAATTTTCCTAGATTTTAAACATTGCGTTTTGACAACTCTCCTCTACACAGAATACCCTCATTTTCTTAGTACAGAAAGTTAGAGTATTAAATACCAGACCAGTTACCGATGCACCCACATTCTTTCAGATGCTGAAAAAAAACCAGGCCTTGTCTACACTCGGAAATACATGTCCACTAAACGACATGTCAAGCACTCAGTGCAGACAAGGACAAAACTGTGTTCTATATTAAAGACAGCTATACATATGGAACTAATCTTGGGTGCTGCATGACCAAATTATGAGGTATCAAACGTGTCCTTTTCTCCACTGAGATGTAGTGCTCATTCAAAACCGTATTCTGTATTTTAACACAATATGATTTTCTAATGTAGCCAAGCCCTCAAAAGTTTATTGCTTTGTATATCTATACAGACCACTTCATTTATAGGCAAAGAACATAATCTATATGTTCCTCGAATAAATCAGGCTTCTTTACTGAAATCTATTCTACTACATAGTACAGAGCTGGTACTGAATCCTGTATGAGCTGGACTTTGGAACCTGAAAAAACCTGAACTGCGAAAGTTTGAAGTTCTCCTATCCCTGCTTTTAATCTTAAAAAAAAAAACCAAAAACCTACCAATTGAATTTCACCCTAAACAGATTTATCTGAGAAAAATATCTTCAGTTTTATTCCTATTCTCCTGGCTGGCAAAAGAATCCAACATGGATTTTTGAAGGTTAACTAAAACAAAAGATTAACTAACACAGTTTTTTACCCATGAAAACACACAGGAATAAACCAGAATTGTTCACAGTAGAGATCTGTATACACAAACAGATGTAAGAACATAATAAACAGGCAACATGCAAGATCATATGCACAACATCTTTGTTATTTTTTGTAATGTTTCACAATGAAAATAGTTTAAGGCTCTAAGTAATTTTTAAATGTGTCCTCAAGTGTTGGTACAGCTTTTGGTTATTTTACACTAAGAAGCACAACAACTTCATATAGAAAAATATACCAGTAAATATTCAAACACTTCCAAAGAAGTGAGAAATTTAATAGACAAATTAGTGAAATGGTTGCAAAGATCATGAAACAGATACTACAAATGCTCTCTTCGGATAGCAGATTAAAGCCCACTATATTCTCCTTAACTGAAATACTAAATGGATTTGAGGATGTGGAAGCAAAAGATTATTAGTTTCCAGTAGAATGCTATTGATATCTAAATCCTTATATTCTTTATCCTTACTTACCCAGTGTCCCACAGCGAATAAAATCTGCCACTCCAAGGAGCAATATAACCTGAAAAAGAGAAGGGGTGAAAAAAAAAACCCCTTTTGCTGCCTCAGTATTTAAATGCAATAATTTTTCTACTCCTTCAAACTGTAGCAAAAAACCAAAGAAATTTAATTGAACTTGTAATATATGTGAACCGGACTTACTGCATTAGGTAGGCTATAAAGTCTGCCAACCATGAAGCCAGTTTTAGAAGAACACACTCTTACAGGATCACATTGTACTCACTGAGTATCAAGACATGCACACCTCCAAAAGTCAAAGCAATGCAACAATAAATAAAATATTTCTGAAAGAATATGACAGACAGCAACCTATACTCTGTAAAGAAGTATAAGAAAAAGAAAACATAATTGATAAGAAAGCATTGACTTTTTCTTGAAATGCCTGAGCAGGAAACTGGGAAAAATCTATAGCCAAAACACTAATACTCAATGAAACACTGGTTTCCTATTGTTTCTCTGTTGATGTATCTACACATGGCGTGGAATATAAAAGCTGCTACCTAGACACGCTGATAAGCATTACATATTATTTTTTAAAACAAAGCCTTTAGATATTTGAATATCATAAGATGAAAAGAAACAATATTGTTAAATGAAAGATAAAAATTATTATTAAAAGTTATTAGCAATATTATTTTGAAATTTTATTTCCACTTTCCTTGCAACTGCTTCAGCTCTTTCTGAAGACTCACACAGACAAGCCGAAATCAGAGAAAGTTAAATCTTTTTATTTATTATGTAAGTCTTTGTGCATGACATGTTAAGTCTTCCCTCCATCTGATATTAAATCAGTATAATCTGACTGAAGGTTTCAGTTTAATATCTAGTTTAGACATTTAAATATTGTGGTTAATGTCCTACAACAAGTGAATTCCAAAACACAGAAATACAGAGTGACACGGGCACTGGTTTGCTGTGGCACTGCCAACAACTGCTTGAGACAAAACCAAATGTTGATCATCTGGTTTACCTGCTCCAAAGGTAAACTAGTTTCACATTTATTTACCTGTGTATGTCAAATAGATGACACTCAGGAATACAATACCAGCAGCTAGTGAGACACCCAAGAAGAACAATGTCTGAAATTCTTGCTTTGTTAATCTGTCTCTCAGATACTGCAAAAATGCATATGCCTGCAGCAGTGCAAAGACACCTAAAGAAAGAGGAAATTTTTTGTTTAAATGCTCAAAAGCAGTAACAGCTGTTAAAGCAACTGGCATACTTTGGCTATACTTATGTAATACATATATACAAGCGTACACCCTTACATCTAAAAACTAGTATAAAATCACTTTCTGACAAATAGTCTTTAATACTTAACAGGGATGATACATCCTTGCAATGACAGAAACTTCCAATGAGAGAAAATACTCTCCAAAACATTCTTTGCTTACTGTATTAAGAGCTCCGCTACCCACCACCTCTTTACTCCCAAATTAAATTGGGGTAAGGGAGAGAATCACATGAAAACTAGTTTGTATTTATTATGACAAAAACACAGGTTAACATACCTAGGACCTGGTGCAAAACTAAGACACAGACCCCAGGCAACACACAAACGAGGCTAATACAGAAATACATGGAAATTAAGCTATTGAACAGAAGAGGAGGACTTAATGGAAAAAACAAACCAAGAAACAAGCATTAAGTGCTACAGGTAACTGAATTATATAAAGGTAGCGTTGAAATACCAGAATTCACTGGGTAAGCACCCTGCACCCTCAAAAAGGGTGTTCAGAGTTTAGCATTAAACCAGAACTTGGACAATTTTTCTGTTGTTATTCATTTCAATGTATGTAATCATATCAATCCAATGATTAGTCCATTCAAAAGTGAAAATTCACTGGTAGACCACAGAAGGAAAAAAAAATAGAAAATAAAGTATATGCTGTTTCTTCAATTTAACAATAAATTTGAGGTGCATGATGCTGAAAATTCTCGAGGTTCTGAACTTCTAGAGAAAGATAGAAGCTCTATTCACTAAATAAATGTAAAATTCTTCAGATGTAAAATGTGTTTTTTTTAATATTTACACTATTATATTCAGATTGTTGAAAAAAAAATCTCAATTTTTGAAAGTATTTTTCTGTTAAATTTTAATGATATTCCAATTGCTGTCCCAAATACATTCTCATAAATGACTATATATAATAAAAACACTGAGGAATCTAACAAACTAAACTATATCACACAAACAGTGTATGCAGTTAAACATAAACCTATCAGTCATAACAGAGGTTATTGCTGTCAACAAATCAAGATGTCTCACTGTTAACAGCTATTGAAAAATCAATTTACTTTAAAGAAATAAAAAGAATCAAACAAGACTGAAATCAGTTATTTAAAAATCAGCCTCCTGATTAGTAATTTAATTCATTTGCATTTAACCCACTTTGAAAAATTAAAGACTATCAACTCTAAAAGCAAATTGCTCAGTAAAAACTGTATTTACCAACAAAGAATGTTTCAATTCTAAAATGCTTGAAGGCAACATTATATTCCAAAACAGTAGAGATTATAAATGTGTAAAATACCTGCTTGTCAGAATGTGTAAGTGATCCAGTGTTATGCAGGCATTTTACCTCCATTAGCTCACACAAAGAACAATAATGTGTCAATTGTGAAGAAAATCTCCCTACAGACACGAAATTGTACCTCTTTTCGTTTAACAATTTGGTTTGTTACTCTGTGTTCCTTCCAATGCAAGGAAACAAAGCCACAAGAATTTGAAGTTTTCTTGTGCTAAGCACGTTTGGAAGCAGATATTTAATCTTCTTACCTGCGGCTGCCATGTGTTCACTTGTTCTAATTGGCTGAAATCCCACAAAAGGTATCTGCATTGATAATATTAACCCCACAATGTAGAAAGTGCTATATGCTAGGAGAAAAAAGAGCGAGGAGAGAGAAGGAAAAGTGGGAAGAAAGTGAATACACATTTCAAAAAACATTGGTTCCATAGTATAATAGTCCATCCTCCCCCCAACTTCAGTGACACTGAAACAGAAATGTATAATTTTAAATATATTTCAGCCATCTTAATTACTTTTCCTTCCTTTGACTAGAATAAATCCACTTAGTGCATCCAATTTTCGAGAACGTGGCAAAGTATTGTTGTTCCTAATGGCACTGCTTTTTCTCCTCCTAGGGAAATAAACCATCTACCTATGATGCTCTAGCTTAGAAATAGTTCAATTCCCATCTTGTTTTCACTGGTCAAGGGTGGGGGAACAGCTCTTAGATAACAAGTGACAAAAGAAGCTTTCTATATGAGGAAAAATTGAAGGCACCAGACCTCAAACAAATGAAACACTTCAGAGTCCACTAGCTATTTAGAAAATGCAAAGAGGTACATTTGTTCTTTCTTTAACACAAGAGCAGAAGTATGCCAAGTAACTGAAAAGCGACAGAATTAAAAATTAATATTAAGCAAATGCATTAATGGATCTATACGAACCATGGGGACTCATAACCCCCCAGAAAGTGGAGGCCAAGAACATCATTAATGTTAATACTAGTATTAATAATAAGAGGAGTTACTATTATGTATGCACGAAGATTCATATACTTTATGTTGACATGGCTTTGGTCCTCAGTATTCCAGGGTGAAGAAGAGAGGGGAGGGGAAGTGAGAAATACCAACTCCGAACAGCCATGAGTCTGATTACGTTTGAAGTAACCAGCCAACTTGAAGTCCAAAAGAAGCTTTGTTCCATCAGTGACCAACAGCAGTAATCCATCTCCCAGATTTTTTAAGCACTCCTACAAACCATAAACCCCTGTCTTTGTTACAGCCTTGACCTTAAGAAGAGATCCCTGCTCTCATACAATCCTTTACTAACCTCCACAGGTTTGGGAAGCCCATCATTTCCCAGTGAGGTTGTTTCCATAGCACCTGTGTGGTCTCACTGGGGGATTATTATCCCAGGGTACCATACACTTTCCAAAAGTCAAAGTGACTGTGATGATACTTCCAACCACTTGCTGTCTTCTCTGGTGTATTCTGTCAAGCATCTGTATGGCACTACTTGGCCTAGCTACTGATCTATGCCCCCTTACCTCACTGAAATATATTTTTACTGTCAGAAGCTCAATTTTTGAAGAACCCACTACAACATAAATCATTTACTGTACCATGAAAGTATTACAACACTGCCATCCTGTGGAAGTTCAATGATTGGCATAAATCACTACATTTCACGTTTGCTAGACCATTGCAAATCATCATTTTTAAGCCTGCTGTAACTGTTATACTTTCTATGCCCACTTTCCCTGCCCCACCACCCCCACCCCACCCCTTACTCCCACTTCTTTCAAACAGCTACGACATATGTCTGACTGGTATTGAGAAAAACCTGGCACTTCATATAGTAACTGATTTTTTTCTAGGAACTTAGACACATCAAGGTGATATCACCAGCTTTCCACGTTCCTTTACATTCTACTTGTTCGCACAGTCTTTGCAAAACCAATAAGTTAATTTTGATTCCTGCAAGCTAGTCTCATGGCTTTACCTTTGACTATGTCAAGAACAAAAACATTCTGACCTACTGTGGATAAACTCATTTTACAAACAAGTTTAGTTGCTGTACACTGCACAAACACAGGAGGAACCTACTGAAAAACTTCTCCAGAGAGTACGATCAAATACTTGACCACATACTTTCAATGAATGGATTATAATCACCAGAAATAAACACTAAACACCTGCAGTTTTAGAATACTGAAGTAGTTGATACAAATATATGCCTGCTCACTAGTTCAATGATAAAATCCAAGACATAGAACAAGGAATTATTGAAATTAAGTTTTAAATTACGGAAGATCCTTAAGTGCTTTTTCATTAAATATTCTGAAAAGTACATAGAACTTTAAAAAATTGTACAGAAAAAAATCACATTGAAGTGGAAATCACCAAGTCTTAAGTATGCAAGCATGACTTAAATCTATATTGCTACCTTTCCAAATGTAAAACCATTTATTTTTTAAACATATGATAAATCACAAGAAAAACTACAAGTACAATAATAGAAAATATCAATGGTTCCTGTATCTGAATAAAGAGGTTATTTACCTATACAAGTGCTGCTAATACACTGGAATTGTAAGCACTTGTTCCTAATTATTACCCTAGTAACATCTGAATGAAAGATACTGACCACTGTTAAGACAAAAAGAAAAAAAAACATGACCAAACCCACAAAAAAACAATCAAACAAAAACCACCAAAAAAAGCACAGCTTAAGCTTTCAGATGTAGGCAGCATGATCACCACTGATGCCAAGTGGGTCAGAAGCTATCTGGCTGACAAATTCATTTGCCTGCAAGTCATAAAATCTTTTTAAAATTGCAAAAAGTTCACATTCTGGGCAATTTTTACTCATTAAGTGGTTCTGAATTACAAGGCAAGGCATATCAGATCACGCCTCATTAACCTTTTCTTTCATATACCTATGAAAAATATATACCAGGACATCATAACTATTTTTTAAAAATGTGGTGCTACCAAATATTTTTCTTTACATTTATGCTATTAAACATTCATCAGTTACAAAAAACTTAGGCTTGCGCTAGTTTAAAAAATTAAGCAACTGATATAGAGATTAAAACCCCCAAACTTCTAGTACTAGTAAAATGGATGCAGATTTTATTAGCTACTGTCAGCTGACAATAGTTTACCAAAGATTAACTGCACACTGATCGTTTTTTTGAGAATTATGAGACTGCTGCAGGCACACTAGCAACTGCGTATCACAGAAACTCCAAAAATATATTTATTCTCCCTACTTCAATGAGCTTTTGTAAACTCTTCTTCCTATCTGAATAGTTTGGAAGTGAAGCACACTTTAATTTCCTTCTAGAAGTGCCTGAACATTCTTACCTGTTAAACAAACCTAGAAATCACTTAGTAACGCAAGACGCACAGACTTCTCTGTGTATAAGGCTTCCCACGGAAGCTTAAATTAAGCCAGCAGTTGCAATGAAACAGCAGAGCGGCAATCACATTTTCATTCTGACAGCTCTGCTGAAGTACATCTCCCTCGCAGCTGAAGGGCAATAACATCTCAAAACACTGTCGCTATTTGCAAAACAAATGTCTGTCAAAAACTTTAATTCATATGAACCTGCAGTGCTATTTTCCCCAGATAAGTTCAAAGACTGAAAGCTGAAAGAGTACTTGTTCTTTATTGTTTCTGGTTACCACATCGCTTCAGGATTCAATAATTAGCAAATTTAATTTTCTCTTGCCTAACTCACAGAAAATGGAAAATGAAAATATTCAATAACACAATTTTAAAAGCAAAACAAGATAAATTACTTTCCCCTTAAGTTATGAAGAAGTAGTTAATGAAGAAGTTATACTAACATTAAAAAGTAAAGGTGGGTTACAGCTTTTTTAAAAGAATTTCCATTTCTGAATTACATAAATAGATTAACAGAGAAGCACGAAACCAATATTTATAGTTTTGGTAACAAAAATACAAAACGGAACTTGAGTAAATTGAGTAAATATTACAGTATACAGTGGTTCAAATATACATGTAAATACAGTCATTTCTCTAGCAGGCACTAAAAAATCATTCTAATACAAAGATAAAACAGTATTAAACATTTTTAAATGGGTAATGAAAATATATTTACAGATATTAAACATCTTGTGATATTACACTTCAGCTCATACTATGTTCTCAAACTACCTATTGTAAAGATTTCACATTAGGGAGTCAATAATGTTCTTACTTATAAACCTTTGAATACCCGCATTGCTTATTATTTATTTC